>NC_056745.1:1130040076-1130202576 GCF_019279795.1 Protopterus annectens
GTTTTATTTTCAATGTCATGTTTCCCATGTAACTACATGTTCCTATTCACATCTTCAAAACATTCATATTTAAACATATGGCTAACTTGCTACCAAACTCCTTCCATCGTATTACATTTTGGTAATTCATTTTCAGTTTTCTCTTCTACTTTACATCCGTTAGATAATCTTTTCTCTTGTCTTTATATTTTCATTTGTCCTTTGACAGACAGTTTAGTCAGCATTAATATCCATAACAACTGGAACTTTCTTATATTGATTCAAAGCTTCTGTGTCCATTTTCATGGTTTTTCTTTCAGTTTTATTTAACCCTTTCCATGGTTCGATATAATTACCATTGTTCTTTTACTTTTATTATATTCTTTTTTCCTAACAACACCATCAAATTCTGTTTTCCATAACTTAGTCTTACATATTAACTAATTTCATTAATATAGCCCATATTTTGTCTTTTCCAGATCTCAGTTCTTTC
Organism: Protopterus annectens; assembly: GCF_019279795.1. Classification (NCBI taxonomy): domain Eukaryota; kingdom Metazoa; phylum Chordata; order Ceratodontiformes; family Protopteridae; genus Protopterus; species Protopterus annectens. The sequence goes on from NC_056745.1 coordinate 1,130,040,549, forward strand.
CATATATCTTCGTAATTGTCATGTAAAGCATCAGGTCTACTTTATAAGATCAAAATACTACTAGACCGACTTTTAAAATGTAGAGACTGCAATGTTGAAGTTTCATATGACTGAAACTGCACTATACTCACTTTTACAGTATTGAAAGTTGAAAATGCCTAATTTTGCTGAGCTGAGCTGAGTAGAACAGGACATTTGCTAATTTCTGCACTGTAGTTGATCTTGGCGTTGATATATTTAATTTGCAGGTGGTTTGGGGGCACAGTGGGGCACAGCCCCCTTGCACTGCAAAAATGTAAAAATAAAATAATTGTAATAATTGAACTGAGAAATCTCCAATGAATATTCATGTGGCTGGTGAAGATATTTTCATGAATATTCACTGGGATTTGTTATGAGTTCACTGTTTTGGTTGGTGGGTGAGGTTTAGGAGAGAGTTTAATACTTATTACGGAGATTTAAAGTGTTAGTGCACTATTTATATAGCATGAATTCTGACTTCCATTAATGAATTAAATGACAGGTAAGTCGGCATTTTACAGATTCATTTTTATGATAGTTGGCGATTTAAATTGTCAGTATTATAATCATTTGGTGTTGTGGTCTCGTCGTTTTAAAAGTCAGACAGTCTGCTAGTATTTTGATCTTGTAAATTAGACCCAATGCATCACATGTCCCATCATGTTTCACATTTTTTATCATTTTTAGCACTCATATCAAGCGTATGGCTGACAAATGCACAGTTGGATTTATCAGAGCTAATCTACCTTTGTCTTTACTACAATACAAAATTTCCTATTTGATCAGATTTATTCTTGATCTACATATGATTCTGAATCCTATTTCTAACACTTCTTTTTCTACAACACTTATTAATTATATATGCCACATAGACCAACTTCCCTACTATGAAGGTATTTATTACTTACACCTTCTTGTTATATTATAGTTGAATTGCTTTCCATAATGCAACACATTTTCTTATTTCTTGTAATACCTCTCTCTCTGCAGTGAAGCACTTTTACATCTTGTTTTCTAAACCTCATTGTAAAATACACCCAATAATTTTCAAAATATCAACAAACCATTTTCTTTTTCTCTTCATTTAATTTCAAAATTACCATATATATTGTTTCTTCTACAATTATAATTATTACTTTCATCCAATTCCTTTTCATTGTTTTTATAATTAAATTATCAGTGTAAGACAGAAACACAGATATGTTCATGGGTCTAGGACTATTCACTGAAAGCACATTTCACTGAAACACATTTGACTGAAAGTTATATATGGCCTTTTCCCCACTGTAGTGCGACCCTGGAGTTAGTATATATAGTAAAGGGTGTGTATGTGGGGGGGGGGGCACCACCCCCCACCTATTTTAAATATTTTGAACTATATACATGGATACTTGCAATTCCAATAAATTACTCTTTTCTGAACATAATATATATCCAAACTATGTGGGGGGCTATGCCCCCAACATCCCCTCAGTGTGGGGGATTGTGCCCCCTACATTCCCCTTACTATATATACTAACTCCAGGGTCACACTACAGTGGGGAAAAGGCCATGTATAACTTTCAGTGAAATGTGTTTCAGTGAATTGTGTTTTCAGTGAATTGAGCTTTCAGTGATTTGTGCACAGTCATTTGACTTTCAGTGAAATGTGCTTTCAGTGAATAGTCCTAGACCCATGTTCACACCCTCCTTTATTTCTCAGTTAGCTGCTACTTATAATCTTTGCTAACTTTTATTGACTTTTCCTATTGCCCTGGCTAAATTTCCCCTAGTCGATATGAATACCAACTCAGATTTCCCCTTGAAAATAAGACACAGTTTAGAGTGTATAACCAGGTTAACAAAATATAAATGAAAAATAAAATGAAACAAGTAAATCGTTATAGACTAGCAATTATGATACTCAGAATGATTGAGTTCCTTTTATATTGTGTAGGGTTTAAAGACATTTGGGATAGTATTATTGCCTGTTATATGCATTGCGTCCTCTAGAGACTGCAGCTTTTGAAACCTTCTCGTAAATATGTGCATTTTTATATCTATGTTATACTATGTCACTATACTGTTTAGTTATACCTTTAATGCTACATTACTGTTGTTACTATGTATCTAACCCAAGATGAGCCTACAAAAGGTCAAATTTGATCAGTGCTCTATCCAGGTAAACAAAATTACATAAACAAATAAATAAATATTATTAACCTGTCGAGAAAACAGAATCTTAATGGCTGGAGATAGTTTATTCTAAACTCCAGTTAAAAACAGAACATTTATTCATGCACCACTAATAACTAAAATAAAAACACAGGGTAATGAAATAAAAATGAGACACTGGCAGAGGAATTTAAGGAATGCGTAGTGCAGGTTATTCGGGAGCTACTGCAGAGGATAGAAATTTCTTCTGAAAATATAGATAGGGAGTGGGATAAAATTAAGGTGGAGTTTATAAATATGGTGGAAATAAAAGAAAGGGAGCTATGGTTAAGAAGTAACAATAATTATTTAGAAGGACTGACAAATGTTAAAGTATTGCAAAATAGGGGGAATCTCACAAAACAAGAAGAGGATAAACTAAAGAATGCTAAGCAGAAAATAAGGGATTACCTCGATAATATGCAAGAGTTTAGAAAGTTTGCTGTTAAGCAACTGCTTTTTGATAATAACAATAGAGCACCAAAACTTTTAGCACAACAACTCAGGCAACAGAAAGTAGAAAGGGCTGTCCCCAGGATTAGGGAGCCTATAACAAGGAAGGTGATAAGATCCTGTAGCGGTATTAGAAATATTTTAGAAATTCTATGAAAGTCTGTATAAAGCAGAGAAATATGGAAATCAAGAAAAGATAAAAATGGAAATGTTTATGGAAGAATTAAATATGCCATTGTTAGAGGTAGATGAGGCTCAATTACTAACGGTTAGGATAGGAAGAGATGAGATAAAAATTGTGATGTATAATCAATCTACAGGAAAGTCCCCAGGAATAGATGTTATTCCTGTGGAGGTTTGGAAGCTAGGAGGAAAAAACTGATAAAGATCTGGTAGGTTTTGTTTAAGAGTATTTTAAGAGGAGGAGAATTTCCAACATCCTGGAAGAAAGCAGTGGTAGCTGTAATAACTGAAGAGGGTAAAGATCCATCAGACCCAGCTTCATACAGGCCCATTTCAATACTAAACAATGAGTATAAAGTGTTCATGTCTATAATGGCTAAAAGAATGACAAAAGTAATGCCAAAACTGATAGATATGGATCAATGTGGTTTTATGGAGGGGAGGCAAACATTTGACAACATTATCAGATCACTGATGATCCAGAGGGAAGCAGAATGTAAGAAATCCATAGTAGTAGTTGTTGCTGGTGGGTCTTGATGCAAATAAAGCATTTGACAGAGTAAGCTGAGACTTTATGAGCAGGGCAATGGAAGATTTTCATTTCCTGAAAAAAATTATAAGGTTGATTAGGAGGATATATGAAAGATTGGAGGAGAAAATTAAAGTGAGTGGGGTCCTCTCTGATAATTTTTGATTGAGCAGAGGGACCAGGCAGGAGTGTCTCCTCTTTCCCCTTTGTTATTTGCATTAGATTTAGAGCCACTAGCAAAGAAAATAAGGGACTCAGAAATTCAAGGATATAATTGATATGGTAATCAAGCAAAGCTGGCTTTATTCGCAGAATATATTATTATGTACCTGACAAAACTAGAAAGGGACATTATAGTGTTCTGGAACATTTTGAGACAGTTTCAGATCTTTTCAGGATACAAAATTAATGAAGCTAAAACAATATATAGGACTTTTTATGTAAAATAATTCATTTTAGAGGAAGTCTGCTAATCAGAAAGCATTTAGGAGTTATTTGTAAAAGTCAGGTTATCACATAATATTTGGGAAAGTCAACTGAAACTATAAAGTAATGTTTTTGGAATGAATGAATTAAACTGCGAAGAAAATGAAGGAATTAAACTGAAAAGAAACAATGTTTTAATCAATGTGTAATTATGACCTGTAAATATATTGTCTCTATTGTCTACCCACAATACAACAATGTTTCTACTATGCCAGCTAAACAAAATGGCAGCAAGAATTCCATGTGAAATATGATACTTGCTTTAGTGCCCAACTTTAATAAACAGCACAGAAAATACCGCCCATAGACCAGAATGTAACACCTGAATCAAGAAAGGAGAATACATTGGCTATCACTGATAAATTATGAGTAGTGTATCATGTTCCATTAAATTATGGACTGATATCAGTATGCATTTGCTGTCTCATATTTCCTCATTGTATTGACAACATGTCTTTAACCACTATTTCTGTTTTGATCAGATTTTTTTTTTGATCTGCATATGATTCTGAATAGTATTTCTAACTACTTTTTCTACAACACTTTTTCTACAAGTTTGGCATTGACAAATGCTTGCTCTCTCCTGAATTCACAGAACCTTTGACTTGAGCAGCTGAATTAGGCTCATTCAAACATATGGATTATTTTGATTGTCTCTTAGTTCATTTAATATTGCACTGTCCTCTAGTTTTAAAGCAGACTGAGCAGAATGCAGTTTGATACTAGAACATGTTGTTTCTTTGTATCACTTCTTCTCAGTGTGCTATCAATAGCATGCATGTTCTGTTGGAAAGATAACATCTTATTTTTGAAAACAGAAGTTAAAACCTGAACTGTTAAATGACGTGCAGCAGAGTAAAGGATGTTAAAATATTTGGATATACTCTTTTAATAAATTTTCTTAGTATTTACAACTTCCAGTATTTTACCAATGCTTGCCAAAAATCCTTCTAATAGTATATTGACTAATGCCCATTAAAGTATGATTGCTTTATGGCTTAAATTATTACATATGGCAAAATCAGAAAATTGTAGATCATTTATAGGTAGTCTGGTATATCAAAAATTAAAATAGTTGTGATTGGAATAACAGTTGTGGCTATGGCTGGCACATTCTCTGTTAATTAGAATTTGGTGTAATCATAGGATCATAGGAAGTTACTAGGCTAATGGACTGGATTGGAACCTTGAATCACCTGTCTTGTGACCCTGAACCTACACAGGTTGCTACAGGAAAGGCTGTAATAATGTATTATTAATTATGGTTGTTCTCCTTTTGCTTAGAATCCATAAACATCTCTACTCATTTTATTCCTAGTTATTGTGGTAATTCTGGCATGTTAAATAATACAGAAAGTGTGCTTGGTAGATTTGTTTTACAAATTAAACAACTTTGTAACATAGTTATACAGCCACTGTCTAGATGTAGAAACAACAAATTATGTCTATGCAGAAGTTTACTTCTCTTAATTCCTTGATATGTCTTAAGAGCAAGTTCTAAGGCTCTTGTCTCTTGTGATGAGATATGACAAGTCAACTTCATTTTAATATGAATTTGCTGTTTGATGATACTGCTATATTATGTCTCAATTTGTATATGCCTTTAAGACTGAGGTATGCAATTTGTCGTCATTAATATTTCATTGTGTAATATTCTAACATAACTTTCGAACTTTTTTGTAATATAAGTCTTTGGACTTTTTCAAATGTCAAGATACTTGTGTACAGTTGTTTTATAATGAAATGTAAACATTCCTTGGCTACTTTTCACTCTGTACTATATTCTTAATTATTGCTACTATTTGTAAAGTGCCTAGAATTGAAATTGTCTAGGTTTTGTACCCCTTTTTGCAAATAAGTTATTTTGATTTTGGGCTGTTTTAATGCTGTTTCTAATAGCTTATTTTATTTATTTATTTTGTCCTTTTTTATTGGAAGAGTCTATTTGGGTTTAGCTAAACTCCTTTTCAATGGAAAAGATCACATAAAGAATGACAGTGTACAAGCAGGTATTTACGGAGTGCATGATGCTGTAAACAGTGCACATAGATTTGCAGAGTACATGAATATTTAAGCAGTGTGTACATATTTACAAAGCATATTAGAATGTTTATAGCATCATATATCTTATTAACAAGGTGACCTTATGAGTCTAAATCAGTTGTAGTGTAGATTCCTCTCCATTTGGTGTTGTAGCAGGGAGAGAAAAAATAGCATATAGAGTATTAACCTTGCGTTTTTGTTAAAATCTTCTGATTAGTAACCAGAATATGAATGTGTACATACATGTACATGTTGTGGCTTGTGGTTAGTCACCAGGATGTAACTATGTCCTTACATGTACATGCAGACACACACATTTCCTGTTATGATTCCTAGGGGTTTTCTTTCAGCTAGAGAATATATTTTCTAAACATCTATTAATACTTTACTTTGATATACAGGTGATTTGCAGTTATCATTGAACATCTGTGTCAGGTCTGCTTCCAGTCTTTGAGTACTTGTATCCAGTAGGAAATAAATGCCTTTTTTAGAACCTAGATTTGTCACTTCCTGATGCTTTTAAACTATTCTCATAGGCTGGCTGCATTTTTTCCTAAATTAATGTTATACAATCACTGAACCTTTCTTACACTAGACATTTCCTATAGTACTTATTGAATACTACACTGAGAAACCCTTTTGGGTTTATGTTAAAATATTGATTTATATATTATTAGTTCTAGATAAGTGCAACTGCTGTACTCTTCTTACTTCATTGGTCCTGCTCTAGTTGATCTCAAATGTTACTTCCTAAATACATTTCAGTTTGTCTTTTTTGCTTTATGAATCTTTATATAGTTTTGATTGCTGTGTAGTAGGCAAGGAATAAATGTTTTATGCTGTGCTCTGTTTGACCCCTCAAGCTTAAATTCCTGACTTTTGCAATGTTATAGCATATTCTAGCAAAACAGTTTGTATAACATGAAGGTCTGTCAGTGACTTTCTTTTTAGTTTTAGTGATTACCAGCTTTGCATAATCTGTCTTTACTTCACTGACTTTACTAATAAAGCTATAGTTTCTAGTGTGCATCATTAATTTTGTGTGACTCGTGTCTAATGTTTTAGTCTGTTTTTATTCTGCTTTCCTGAAAGTATATATTTCATATGGTGTACTCTTTAAAGACTGGTTGGATTTACTGAATTGTGTTATTTATCTAGATAGTCTATTTCACTAATAAACATATTATAAATACAATACACTTTTCTCCTACCAGCATTATTACTTTTAGCCTTGAGACTCACAAATATTAATTTGTTCTATGTGATTTGTATATTTTTTAACCCCTTTGCTCACTTTCTGCTCAAATAAACTCTGATTGGTATCTACATCAAAATGTAGAAGTGCTGATTATTATTTTGAAAATTAAATATACTTGCTTTAATACTTTGCAGAACTTGAAGTAATGTTTTATACTTCAGGTTTATATTAATTTACAGTGGTACCACTTCTGGCAAAACTCTATTTTTGCCTTATACACATCTTTAATAACAAGGTATATTGTTACAACAATAACATGATTTATTTTGCAGTAACTAATTATACTGTGAATCATGCATATAGATAATAACAGAGATACAGTTTTATCTAGAAAAAAAAATGACTTGGCTTTTGTAGATTATTCTTCACTGGAAAATCAATAGCTTGTCTAATAAGAACTGATGGCAAACTACTAAAATAATGCTCAAAATAATAAAAAAGAACTCCCAAGCTTTGTAAAGACATTTATAAGTATCTGACAGACTGGTTTGGAGACACTCAATAAATGTACCAGTAAAAGTATGTTGAATTGCCATAGATAATGTCACGCTTTGTCCTTTGAATATTATTAATGCTTGACTTAATTGAACTATCATGTTATAGAAAGGCAAAACTTTGTCAAAAGGCAGCAACACATAATTTATACATCTATATTTCAGGAATTATATGTTGGATCTCTGTGATTACTATGTTAAACAAATGAGCATTGTTAAATTCATAGAAATCTACATGAATCATTTGTTTTTAGTGCTGCTTTGCACTTCAGAAATTCAGGATTTTACAGTCAGTTTCAGATTAGTACATCATTCCAAAAAGTAATCTACATTGTGTTCTATGGCAGCAGCATTTATCCAATCACAATATGGCTGAAAAGAGAAATATGGACAACATTCCAAAAATATTCTACATCTTTTCTATGGAGACAGCATCTGTAAGGCCTAATAAGATGCTTCACTAAACAATTTTCTAGGTTTCTAGCTGCATGATACATTTGTGAATATATTCATGCAATTACCATAATAAGTTTGTATTCCAGTTCAAGGCTGAAGTACAAATTGTTCTTTGTCCAATCGGCATCCTGCTTCTTGAAGGGCAGCCTTGACAGACCAGTTTTTTATTCCTAAAAACCAAATCAAATTCAGGCTTCAGAGTAATGGATGAAGATTCAGCAGTCAGTAAATCAGCCAATTTGTCAACAGTTCACTAATATAACTTATTACCAGTTTCAATGTTGGCTTAAGGTTCCTGAGTTCTGATTTATGTTGTCAGAATAAACAATTTGTAATTAGTACCCATCAAAGCTGATACCTATTTAATGACAGTACCATTGAAAACCATAGTTAAACTTGATTCTTGAATTACATTTTATATGCAGATCAGTAGAAGAGCTGGTGATAAAATATTTTTTTAGGTATCAGTTTCTGGATGGCTGGGAAAACCATGGGAGTAGCTTATCTTTCCATTTACTAAATGTAATATTTCCCTTTAGATGAATGGATCAGGGTGAAGGTAGGTCGGCATAGCGTGTGATCTTCTCTTTTATTAGGAACTAAATTGCCTTGAGGCTTTTTTGAGCTTAGACTATGCCAAGGCAAAGATGTAGGCAAGCCCATATCCTAACATTCTGGGGAGCATGATTATATTGTGAGTATAAATAAGTGTAGTATGGCATTTTAAGTCCTGTACTGTTTTAAAGATACAAATCTCATCATATCAGGGTTTTTTGAAAGTGGCTTCTAAATATGCATTTAGTTAATCTGTGTTAGACAAAAAAAACTTCTTAGTAGAAGTAGTGGAGGATACCTTGTTCAGTAGCTGTTTAAAGCACATAAATCTGAATGATACTGAGATGATGCTAGGCTATTTTCTGAGGAGTTATTTACAGTAGTATGAGATACAATTAAATTAAGATTATCTGAGATTCACTTAGATATAAGAAAAGATTAAGGAAAGCTGCTGGACTGTCGGGTGACAGGAGATGAGAATCCCAAGGGGTTGGGAGGGTGGCCTAATGGTTAAGGTGTCTGCCTTACAAACACAAGGTGCAGGGTTTGAGTCTCACAAGGGATAACTGGTTAGGCTTACAATGGCTCACAAGGGCAGTTAGCCTAGTACTAACCTATGAACATATAAGAGTTTGGTTGTAGAAGACAGACTAAAAGAAGGGCGCTTTGTAGTAAATGGTAGTATTAAGAGATGTAGAGATGGACAGTAGGAACTGGAGGACAGTACATGTATGCTTGCGCTTACAGTACTTTACAGGTTAAGATATTTGGGGGCAGAGAGAGAACACTTTGTAGCAGCAAGGTCTAACTAATATTTGGAATTAGCAACAAAGTAATTTATTCGCAAAGCAGCTCAGAGTTGATTGGAGGCCATTGGGTGCCTTGATCAATGGAGAGACTTAAGGAAAAATAAGAATTTATCATCTCCTTCCACAACTGCTAGTTTGGCAACAAGGCTTCATTCCAGGACACATCTGTCAATACAACCAGTTTGCATCTCAAAAAATTGTTGAAGTACTTTGAATAACTCACCTCCTAGGCATAGGAAGTTAGTATGAATAAAGTCATCCATTAAAGGTCTACTGGAATTCAATTAGAATTTTTTAAAAATGCATGGAGGTTGAAAAAATTCCTTTTTTCTGCCTAATAACAATATAAGTAACATCAGAATGCAGGGATGCAGCTGATAAAGCACTATGCCTATTGAAATTATCACATGCAATACTTGTGTTATGCATTTTGTGGTTGGCTAATAAGGCTTTAGTCAGGTTCACAATCTGATTGCATTGTTTTTAAGTATATGATGTTATTATGGAGTTACAGGAATCAAAGTTCTTGAGGAGAAATAGGTCATAAGCTTAATAATCAAGCATATGAACCTATGAGCTGTGAGCAAAGGTCCAGCATGAAGTTTTCTGCAGACACCAGCAGAAGAGTGAAAACGTGTAACGTAATAAACATACAGACAGTGTTGGTAAAAGATGTTCATAGAAACAAACAGATTTCTTTCTGCAATCTGTATCCTTATATGATGCAAGACTTTAAAGGTGTATGTTTATTTATATTGGTGACATGTATTCATCAGACTCAGACAGTGCTCACTTTTAAAGATTTTTAAGAATGATGATTTTTAGGGTATTAACCTTCAATCCAGTGACATTAATACCTTTTTGCAGGCAATGTGCACACTTCAGTTAGGACACTGGTGTAACTGAGGCACTCAACCAGGATAGTAAAGAAACATGCTTACCTTAACAGCTGCATGTTATTATGCTTATGTGCATGCTTTTCACTATCCAGAACATTACTGGTACAATGACAGACTGTAAATATTGTGTTTCTTCTCAAGAGAGTGAGAAAAAAATGAATTCACATGAGGCTTCAGTAAACCTTTCTTCACATCCAGTTTAAAATATTGTAAGTTTTATAATGTTCATTATTATATATCAAGTTAATGCTACTGTTGCTTTAAAAAAAAACAATCTTATAAGAGTTGATGTAGTGTTGGAAAGCATCAACAAAGGTAGTTATTCATAAAGTAATTCAAAGCTGATTGGTTACTGTTTGGGTGCCCCGATCACAGAATAGACTCTGTGAGGATCAAGGGTTTATCTTGACCTCCTTGGGCAGGTAGCTCAGTAACACTGCTTAATTCCTGCACACCATCCAACCATGCAACTGCCATAGCCCTTGGCCTCATTGTCTGTCAGAAATACATTGAAGAAGATTGACTGGACTTCTGTTGGGCAAAGTAAACAAATTTTCATAATCTCATGTATTATTAATGTATGTAGTGAACTTTTTAATTTACTTGGTTGATCAAGGATCAGGGTCAGACTCTTCTTCATTTTCTACCTTTGCACAGTTTTAAGTGGCTGATGTAGAGATATAGTTGACAGAGTGTGAAATGTGCGCTTTTAAAGTAATCATATAACCACATTAATTATCATCTTCTCATCCTTATCGTAGTAATTCTGTTTGACACTGTGCTTGGTTGTTTGCCTTTCACATGCACGGTTGTAGATTTCGTTCTGTCCTCTGCTGGAGTTGGCTAGCATTGTTAGATTTGCGTTTGTTCATCTATGATGTTGCTTGGTGTACACCTGCACTGCTGATGGACTACTTAGATATTATGCACGTAGACAGTAGGCTTACCTTCGACCTATGCACATAGACAGTAGCCTTACTTTTGTCCATCACGTGGCCACAGTGGTGAGGAAGTCATTTTAAGTTGTACAACGTCTAAGTAAGGGCATGACATCTAGGTTCAAGGAGGTCATTATCCCACTGTACTCTGCCCTTATCAGACCAATCATAGAGTACAGTGCTTCCTTTGCTATGTACCTGACCAGGCATATGTAGCAACTAGAGTGACCTCAGAGGTTCCTTACAAAAAGAACAGAAGGCATAACAAACTTGCCTTATGCAGATTGCCTTAAAGCCCCTTCTCTCTACTCAGTCTCCGATAGATTGCTGAGTGGTGATCTGTGCCTGGCTTACAAGGCATCCATCAACCGCACTAATGAACTTCCTGCATATTCATAAGTCAAATAGCACCAGAGATACAAGATAAAAGGACCTGAATTTTGTCTGTGACTTAAATAAACATGCTGGAGAGACCTATCTGTGTCTCAGAGACTGCCTGTCTCATGAAACAGGTTTCCCATCCATGTGAAGCTGAGTTTGTTTATTACCCAGTTCAAGTGCAACCTAGACCAGTGGAAGGAGAAAATTTAAACTGGGCCTGGCACGCATGTCCCTTATGGACAGAGGTGGATTATAAATGCTTGGCCCTCAATGTCCTATGTGGATACAAAACATCATTATAGCTGCGGTGGTGGTGCTGCGGTAACGTTGTTGCCTCACAGTAAGACGTTGTCCTGTTCGATTCTCAGCTAAAGCATCTTCTGCGTGGAGACATGCGTGAATGGGCGTACCTTCGTTGAAGGTTGTGCATCAGGCCTGGCAAGTTGGTACGTAAAAATCTACTGCCAATCATTAGTGGACCGGAGTTCCGCTGTGGCGACCCCTAACCGGGAAAAGCCGAAAGATACAACAACATTTTCTTGGGAAAACCTGGCTAGGCTTAGAAAGGCTTCCCAGGTCATTAGCCTAGTAACAATCTATGAATCTCTGAATCTTTATCAACCTAACCCCTCTGTATCTCTTTCTTCTACCCGAGACCTACTTTTAATCTGTTGAACCTTGCTTAACAACATACATATATGTTTACGGAAATAGACTGAAATTGGTCTATTGTGGTCAGTGATTATCAAATTAAATAAAGCAAGCTGTTTCAAAGCAAACATGTGCAAATATAGGTTCTCTGTAGTGTAGAGGCTTTCAGTTTGTCAGGTAGTGGTCTGTCTGACGCGTACCCAGATGTCTTTTTATGCTATCATTGACAAGTTTGTTAGCTACTCTGTATCTTGGTTACCAAAGTAAATTAAACGTTCAGACAAGATACAAGATAAGAGGCACGTCTGTCCACCTGCAGTATTTGAAAATAGGTTCAAAGTCTCTTGGCAAGTAGGCACATCCAACAAAAGTTCTAGGTGCTTAATTAAAATAAAAATGTAATACCCTCTCCACTTCTAGTAGGATTGTGGGATACTACACAGAAACACAAGCTTAAAAACTGAGAGTAGCATAAACAACAAAAAATATAAGGCTATTACCAAAAGGACTGTGTAAAATCAAAAGACTTTAATGAATGATGTTGCAAAAAATCTACCTCGCACAGTTATTTATTTTAGTGTCTGAAAAGGGAGATGCAACAAGTGTGTCCTCTTTCTTTAAATTATTGGTGCTACCAGTATGTTGGTCATGAAGTCTGGTTTCCTGTTTACTAAACAGATTCAAAATTGCATGTGGTGGGGGGTTTCAAAAATAGTGTGAAGGGTTCAGTCAAGCCTAAAAATAGGAACATACCCCCATAAGTAGATACATCATGTGAAGTGATAAATCAAGTCTGAAAATAGGTATAGTTCAGAGCATAGAGTTGACCTCTGTGTTATCAGCAAACATAATGTATACGAACTACTTGCTGACCATTTACCTGACTGGCAGTAGGTCTGGTTAACTGGATAAAGCTTCACTACACGACAGAAGCTAACTTGTATTCAAAAATGTAAATGCTGATTGGTGATTATAGTCAGCATAGCCATAGAAAATTCGCTATTAGTCACATGAATACGTTTAGTAGCTACACTGTTGTATGTATATATCAGTGCAGACATCAAAAACAGAAAAAAATATTCCTTCCCCAAAGTTGCCTGAATACTGAAAAGATTATTGTAGATATTACTCACTTAAGCTTTTTTCTCAAACAGAAACTCACCCATTTTGCAAGTTAGATGGATGTCAATAAATAGAAATCATGGTGACATTGAATATAAAAAAACTGCTTTTAAATGGTGTGCTGTGGAAGCAGACAAGTAAATAATCTTAAGCATATACAGTGCATAAAGTTCTCTCTACATTGTAGTATAAAGTAAATGTACAACAGCATTATTTAAAACAAGGTAAGGCATGCATTTTTGAATAATGCTGTTGTACAACTTAATAAATTATGCATTTCAACTGTTCATGTGTCTAAAAATATGTAAGCTTTTCATTCAGAAGAATCAACAAGTTAAAAGAATCACTGCAAACACACACATATATAATAAAGTTCCATCACACAAAGGCATTTTTTGAAAAAAGATGAAACATTTTTTTAAAATAATACCACTGTATAATAGCAATACACAGTAACTGGATGTAGGTAATGCAAGTTTACCAGCAGCTGACTTCATTTGATCATGAAGGCCCTTTGTTACCCACACAGAAACGTAGTATATTGCTAAACTAGTTCACATGTTTTTCTTTGTAGTGTTACTAGTGCTACTGACTTAGTCTGTAGTGGGACCATGACCTTGTTAGAGCCTTTCCTCTTGTTGCCACGCGCTACTGACAGTCTGTAGTGGGACCATGACCTTGTTAGAGCCTTTCCTCTTGTTGCCACGTGCTACTGACAGTCTGTAGTGGGACCATGACCTTGTTAGAGCCTTTCCTCTTGTTGCCACATGCTACTGACTTAGTCTGTAGTGGGACCATGACCTTGTTAGAGCCTTTCCTCTTGTTGCCACGCCAAATGTAGCCTTGCTGAATATTACTAACACTATGAATTATGTTATCTGTGACTTTAACTAGTATTTCCTTTAATACAAAGTATAAACAAAAATAATTATGGGTACTGCTTTTGTAACTTCATGGCTAATTTTCTTGTAGGACTGACACAAATAAACCTTTAAAAGTGTAAATTGTTTAGCCGCCTAATATGGGTAGCCTGATGACTCACTGATTAAGGTTTCTGTTTTATAGCTCTGTGATTCAGTTCTGAACCCCAATCACTAAGCGTGCAGACCTTGTACTTCCTCCCCAGTAGTAGTCTGGCACCTTTGCTCCAAGATCCATTATCACCGCGACTTTCGGTCCCTCTCAGCTTTTCATAGAGGAGCAGGAAAGGAAAAAAAGGCCCATGTTCCCTTAGTCTGACCAAGCCATGTCACCATTCCCTCTGTTCCCTTAGTCTGACCAGGCCATGTCACCATTCCCTCTGTTCCCTTAGTCTGACCAAGCCATGTCACCATTCCCTCAGCTCTTCATTTGAGATATTTCTGTCTGGGATTCAGAAATGCAGGGCTAGAATAGAATGCAGGAACTGTTCCACCCAGTGATGCACCCTAATACTTTGCACACTGGCGGCTGTACCCTTTGCCTCACTCATGCTATGCTTCTGATTCTCCTCATGTCTGTCTACATTTTCTGTGGATACTCTGGTTTTCTCTTACCATTCCAAGACATGCTGAGTAATTGTCTATGCTAAACTACCCATATATACTTAATTTACCCTTGTCTTTGTGGCCTACCCCATGACCAAAACAGATCCAAAATATCTAGTTTACTTACCCAGTTAATAAATAAGTAAATAGATGAAAGGTAGAATGGTAACATGTATACTTGGATCAAGCCCAAGTTCCACTTGCAATACTCTTCTTTGTAAACCAAAAACTACAGTTTCAACTTTTCTTGTTCTTCATGAAGGGACAGATTATAGTTGTTAGGGTAGCACAGTGTCGCAGTGGTTAAGATCCTGTCAGGTTCACACACCAAGGTTTAATCCCGATCTCTGGCCATGATCTGTGTGGAGTTTGTATGTTCTGTCTGAGTCTTTGTGGACTTTCTCCAGGTACTCTTAACTCCACCCCTACAGAAAACAAATGCTTAGGGAGCTAATTTCAATGATTTTTTTGTGAAGAAATTTGTGTTTTTCTGCTTGGACACTATGCTTGGATAGATACATGCAAAATGTGATGTATGTTCTAATAAGGGCCTGATATGGTAGGAGTGGAGTTGGGCAATAATTTTCTTGAACTTGGAGAATATGACTTTAGTAATTACTTGGGCTGGATGGGAGGATTTTCCAAGGATAGTTGATACATGTTAGTTGATTACTTGGGCTAGATGGGAGGATTTTCTAAGGATAGCTTATACATGTTAGTTGAAGGAGACTTTATTGTCCATTCCTATGCTAGGTTTCTAATGGCAGTATCTATTTTCGGGTAGTTTATTTGTGTGGTAGGTATTGGGGGTGTTCTTGTTTCTCAAAGAGTACAATTCCACACTTTGCATTAATCTTTAGTCCATGGTCATAAAACCTTGAATTTGTATGGGTGAGGCCCTTTTGGAGGATATGGGTGTAATTTGGAGTACTGATGACAGCCCTGAATTTGCAGTCATCAGCAAATCTGGTCAGTCAGAGACCCCTGATGTCTTTGATTTTGGACAAATATATGCCATAGAGTGATGCCTTCAGAACACTGCTCTGGGGGCACCACTAGTGACAAGACTTTTTGAGAAAAGTATACCACCATCCTTGATTGAATGGGATATGTCTTTTTGTGTGTGTGTGTGTGTGTGTGTGTGTGTGTGTGTGTGTGTGTGTGTGTGTGTGTGTGTGTGTGTGTCTGCAGGGTCAGCCCAATGATTCCCCTTCCTGCAGCTAAATGATGCATTTGTTCCTCTGTCAGGGCAAGAGTCTTCCAGTCCATTCATTCCCAGGTGGACCCAAGAGTCAGGTGTTAGGGAGTGGGACAATCTGCAGATCCCATCCCCCAGCAGCCTGCAAGTGCTGCTATAGCTGCCTTGAGAAGTGCACATGTGTTTCAGAACATGAGCAATTTCCTAAGGGCACACCACTTGCAATGTGGGCATGTCAGGCTAATCATGCTGTTGGTGATAGACCTGCATTCCTGGAGGGGTCGACAGTTCAGTGAGTCAAGCTGCTCCCATCCCCCCACCACCAGGAAGGGTGAGCTGGCATTAACTTCTCACTTCCATCCTTGCCTATCAGTCCCTTTAGTGCCAATGCCATTAGTTGAATGCAGGTTGCTTGGTATGTTGTCAGGGCTTTAGTCATCTGCATCATGGGGCCAGTTCCAAAAGTTGACTCTGTTAGCCAGTTAGCTATCTGATGAGTTATACAAGGATATACATTTTTATATAGTTATATATAAATAAATAAATAAATAAAATAAATATAAAGTTATTTTATCAATAATGTGAGAATGTGGCAGAGTGTTGAAAGCCTTGGCTAGGCTTAGGCAGGTGGTGTGCACTGATTTGCCTTTGCCCAATGCCTCCATGACTCATTCAGAAAAGTCAGTCAGATTAAGTATGTAGGAGCTGCCCTTCTTAAATGCAAACTGGTTTGGGTCAGTGAATTATGAGTTGTTTATATCCTTATTCATCATTCTATGATGGTACAGTTCATTACCTTACAAATGATGCTGTTAAGGCTAACCAGACTGTAGTTCTCAGGGTTAGTGGTTGGCTATCTTTGTGGTGGAGGACCACATCTGTTATCCAAGCTTGAGGCTAAATAGGTTAAAAAAGGGAGCCTGAGAGGTAGTCTTTCATACTAACAAGGAAATGGTCTGTTAATATGTCAGGATTCATAGAGCTAGTGTTTTTAATTTTAGAGGTGGAGAGTTACTACTTGCTCTGATTGAATAATGAGGGAATGGGTGTGGTGGTTATTAGATGTAGTCAGGGGAAGCATAGGACAGAAATGTTTGAACTAAATTTGTTTGATAGTGTGTTTGCAATATCCTTGGGGTCAGAATGGGTAGTGACATTTGATATCAAATCAGTATGGCACTGAGTATTGTTTCTGAAGTTCCTAACATTGTTAAAGAAAACTTAATGGTTATGATTGGATGTGTTTGCAATATTTAATTATTATTTATTTTTGTAGCTCTTGATTACTTACCACAGTGCATTATTTAATCTCTTACAGTTGCCTTTTGAATATGGGATTTGAGTTTATATCTTATGGCTAGGAGTTTGCTGATGCTTGGGTTCCACCAAAGTGGTTTACTTCAGAAATTGATATTGCATTGTAATTAATGGGGACTGAAGCTTCAATGCAGGACTTTAGGTGGGAATAGAAATCTACAGTATAAGCGGCTGCTGTAGCTATGGGGTCCTTATGGGGCTGGGAGCTTTTACATTTCATTAGATTGAAAGCTAGTGCTAGGAGGTTAGCCTTGGGGAAGTCTCTGAAGACAGTGGGATTTGTGGGCATCTTAAATTGGGATCTTATGGATAATACTACAGAATGGTGGCCACATTTGACCAGAGAGGGGGATATCTAAAGGTATGGTGCCGCATTTGTAAGAACAAGATCAAGTAGCTTTGAGCCCCTCATGGGGAGGGGACTAATTGGTTGTGAGAGTTGCCACTAATGGCATCCAGGAAATCTTGTGGATATTTGCCATTTGTAGTATGTGTTCACATGTTTAAGGATGGATAGCTGAAATCAACTACAATAATTGTCTTAAATTCCCAGCCATTAGGGATTCTGTTTTATTGAAATAGGTTTAATGGCTGCATGCATCATGGAGGGGGTTCTGTAATTATCCATGATATGGAAGGCAGGCTTGCTAGTAGTTACCAGGATATGGAGAAAATGCAGGTTGTTATCTTGCAGGATTAAAGATAAGGTAATAGGATTTTCATTAAAAACATACGCTTGCAGTCACACAGACACACACATCAGAGACATAGCCACCACGTGTAGACGGTATGACTGATAGGTAGGCATTAAAACTGAACAGAGAATTACTGTCACCACTACATTGGAACTATATTTCTGTAGCTCTGCAGATTAATACATTTCCAAGGGTTAGGAAAGCCTTGATGGTGGACAACATTTTGTATAGGCATGTAGCATTGAGTAGTATCATAGGCATTGATGGCTGGTAACTTTTTGTGACGGCTTCTAATAAAGAGAGGTGGCATGTTAATTTAGACCTGGTTTGAAACTACTAGGCTGATAAATGACAGAGACTGACTTTTTTAAAAAAAGAGGCACTATAGAGAGCAGACCACATCTTGACTAATATACAGAAGCCCGAGGGAGAATGGTGCAGACCATCCCTAGTGAAACAGGACTGCTGCCCATTTGGTTCCAGACTAACGCAAATCAGACTGACTCCCTGGAATGATTGAGCCAATTATTTTTTGTTTGTATTGAGGCATCATTTATTTATTTATTAATTTATTTATGTTTGTTTACTGGAGTAGTGCCTTGATCAATATTGATCAGTTTTGGGTTCAACTGCAGACATGACAGGATATACTGCTCAAGATTAGTTGCTTACTACCCTCAGAAGCATACACAGAAAGCCTAGCCATGTCTCTCTTCATCCAAAATGTAGCACTGGTGGTTGTTCACTCCCATTTGTGCAATGACCACTTCATTTGCATATTTGGGATGAAGGTATCAAAGAGCCTTAGCGACACTGCAAATTCTGGCATTATCTTAGCTCAGTCTAGTGAGTGGTGTGTTCGTATGTCTAATTATCGAGTCACCTATAACAGGAACATTCTCATGTGTGACATTGTGCTTCAGCTACTTTATGGGCTCTGTGTACCAAATCGTGGACCCTTGCTTTGTGGTGGAAACAATAGTGTATCTGGTAGTTGACATATGATTATGGTGCTTACATCTAGGCATATTAGTATGTTACCTTAGAGGCCAAGAGGCTTTGGGAAGGATTTTTTCATAATTCAGAATATGTAGGTTTGGCGTTAGGGGTGGGATGTGGTGTTGTAGGTGTGTGGACAACACTAACAACCTGGGTACAGAGGGGAGAAGTCAGAGATTTATCTTGAATTTAAGTATGTATCTACATCCCTCACAAGTTGGTTGTGTGTATGCTAAGAGTAAGGGGTTGATAGTGAGCAGGAGGCACCTTACTCTACGTCTGCAGGTAGGCTGGCAACAGAAGGTGTACAGACAGGCTGCTGCCTATGGTATCTGGAATGTAGATGCAGGTAATAAGTACAGTAGATTCTAGGCACTATGCTAGCTATGAAAAAGCAATAGTAGCTAATTAACATACATTCTGGGCAGTATTCTAGCTAAGAAAAAAAGTAGTAGCTAAGTACAGTAGGTTCTGGGCACTATGCTAGCTATGAAAAAGCAATAGTAGCCGAGTACCATAGATTCTGGGCAGTATTCTACTTATGAAAAAACAGTAGTAGCTAAGTACAGTAGGTTCTCGGCAGCATGCTTGCTATGAAAAACAGTAGTAGCATAAATGCCTAGCTAATAGTTACAAGATATAATAATGCTAGTTTGGTGTAATGTGAAAGAGTGGGCGGCCACAGTGGTGCAGCGGTTAGCATTACCACCTTACAGCAACAGGTTCACTGGTTCGATTCTCAGCTGGAGTGCCTTCTGTGTGGAGTCTGCATGTCCTCCCTGTGGTCATGTGGGTTTTCTCTGAGTGCTCCAGTTTCCTCCCACATCCCAAAGTCATGCTGTAGGTGGATTGGATGCTCTAAATTGCCCCTAGGCGTGAGTGCATGCGTGTGTGTGTGTGTGTGTGTGTGTGTGTGTGTGTGTGTGTGTGTGTGTGTGTGTGTGTGTGTGTGTGTGCCTTTCATGGAAGGTTGGGCGCCGGGCTGGCAACTTGACACCGTAAAACCTCCACTGCCAATCATAAGCTGACAGGTGATCCACTGTGGCGACCCCTAACCGGGAAAAAGCCGAAAGAAGAATAAGGTGTAATGTGGAAGAATAGCACAGTTAAAGTGAAAATGGGCAACCGGTAGCAATATTTGCTGTACTATATGGCAAGAAATAGGGTGGCCATAGTGATGCAGTGGTTAGCATTGTCGTCTCACACCAAGAGGTTCTCCGGTTTGATTCTCAGCTGGGGTGCCTTCTGTGCGGAGTATGCATGTCCTCCCTGCGGTCATGTGGGTTTCCTCCAGGTGCTTCGGTTTCCTCCCACATTCTAAATACATGCAGTAGGCGGATCTGACACTCTAAATTGGCCATAGGTGAGTGTGTGTGTGTGTGTGTGTGAGTCAGTGGTACAAATGAACTACTGGGGCAGGGATAGCCACCCAGTGGTGTAAACTTTAGCTCGAGATGATTGTCACTGTTGAAGTGACACCCCAACCCCATGTGCAAAATGGGAAAAAGGCATTGAGGATGGATGGATGGATGGATGAATAGATGGCAAGAAATAATATAAGTTATAAGCTTAGCTGCCTCAAAACTTTGCAAGTATATGGTAGCCATGACGTAGGTTACAGCCATGGTGAGTGCTCCAAAAACTACCTATTCTGCAACCCAGTGGTATAGGTAGAGGTGCAACAGATGTTTGTGCAATGTTGCTCTATGCACAGGTAGACTATATTTCAGATGACCTGAATTAATGACAAGAACAGGTGCTCACTTGCTAATATGCAGGGTGAATTTGTGGGAATGTGTGTAACATTGTGTAGTGCAGTTGTGCAACAGAAGAGAAAAATAAAACCAACAAAAAGCAACAAACTGCACTTCTATAAACAACAACAGCAGGGAAATGCAACCCAGTGCAGACTCAAACCCAGTTGTGCCTCTTGGAACAACCTGTTTCATTGCTGCAAAACCTAGGTCGGGAACAAAATAAGCATGGTAATTTTAGAGATAAAGGAGGGTTATATCAATGGGATCCCTACTGATTGTTACTGGACTGCTGACTGATGCTTAGAGCACTGAAAATGAAAGATCGCCAACATCCTTTCTTGGTGGTTAGAGTTAGAGATGAGCAAGAAGGTAAGTGTTGTGTTGTCCTCCCTTTCTCCTTCTTGTGTGTTCTCAGAGTTGCCTCATGTTAGGGGGTATAGGTACCCCCCTGTAGAAAACATTTTGTTTTCTGCTTTACTACCTTGGGAGTGTCATTGTTTTGACTAGTGATCTTCTCAGGTTTTAGAAGTTTTGGGTTCAAATAATGACATGATAAAATGAGACTCGATTATTCATAGTGGACTCATATCAATTTAAAAAAGAAAATAATGTGGAATGCATGGTACCTCGCCACTGCAAGCAAGCAACAGTACAGCTTGTTATAACTGGCAGACTGTCAAATTAGGTAAAAGCAAGTCAACTCTGGTTAGCAACTGTAGCAGCTATATACAACTCAGAACTGCCTAGCTAAATAGAGCACTAGATCATTATATACAGCACAATATAAGACTAAATTTAAAGTCAACAACCAATGAAAAAACTATGGAGGTATGTGCTCTGATGTGTGGCAGCTTGGAGCTCTAGGGAGTGTGCAGAACCTTCAGAAATAACTTGCCTATCACTTCTTATTATAGGAGGAGGGCTATAACCTGTGCTTAACGTGCTTTTAATTCTTAACATTCCACAAGAAGCTTCTAACTAATTTTGCTGATTTAACAAAGCCAAATAATGGCTTCTGGGTGTAGACAGAGAAAAGATCAGCACTAGTCTTTAGCTGGGAATACTCTTAAAACTCAAGACCAGCACACGGAAGGTGATTAAGAGCCACAGGACTTGGGGACTGGTCTATGGAGCAGGACATTATAATGCTTGTGAGGGCAGATAGTTGCTGTTTGTTTGCTCATGTTGCATTTTAATGAGTCCATTCGACTAAAGGGGCTTTTACTGACAACTTTAATACCTTACCATGAGTTTTTGTTTCCATGGAGTCAGTTATACTAGTTTAAGGAATGCAAAGAGTAAAGCCTATGCAAATGGGTGGAGTTCGGGGAACATGACATCTGCGTAAAACAAAGTGTTAGATAAGACTGTTCAATTAAATGTACCTTCGGGATTTTAGTTTACTGAAAGGTGACATGATTAAGCATGCTGTACCATAACCTGAACTGGGTACTGTAGGGTAGGCTACTATACTTCTTACTGGAGCTGGATATAAGACTACAGGGTAGAATGCTATACAGCTGTATAAACTTGGTGCATGCCTGCAGGGTAAAACACTATATTCTTATACTCACTGGGTGAGAGACTGCATCACAGGATGCTATGCTGGTTTCAGGGACTAGGTGCTAGACTGCAGGGTAGGTCAATATACTGCTGTGTGGACTGGGTGATGTACTGCTGGGTAGGATATTGGACTGTTTATAAGGACTGGATGGTGGACTGCAGGCTAGGGCACTCTAGTGCTTAAAGATATTTCATACCAGAATGCAGGTTGGGAAACTCTGCTGCTTGTAAACTGGGTGCTAGACTGTAGGATAGAACACTTTATTTCTTATAATGACCAACTACTAGACTATAGTGTAAGACACTGTACAGATATAGATTGGGTAGTGCACTGCAGTATTGCCTAGTACTCTGTTAATATGGACTTGGCCCTGGACAGCAGGATGGAATACCATACTGCTACATACTTTCTTTACATGTTGACATGTTTGAGCATTTTCTTTTACGTATATTTACAGATGTCCAGTACTGTAGTGGGAGGGATATACTGGAACTTTATAATACTGGAGAGACTTTTTTTCATGATGTATATATACGTTGTACATAAAGTGGGGGAAGGGGCCTCATTGAGTACTGCACTGCTTGATGGCTCTGGTAATGGTGAGATTAATCAAGCATTACCTGCGCATTTGCACTGCGCAACTGGCTGAGTGAAGTTTGAGAATATAATGTTGCAGTGAGTGTATTTTTTGAGCCAGCGGTGCACTTTGTTTCCCTTTTCTTCACTGTAGTGTGACAGTAGAATTGGCATATATAATTTCAGAGGGTGTGGGTGGGTTCTACTACACATCTAGGGGTGCAGGGGTGGGGCTTGTCATCCTGCAGAAAAAGAGCTTTTTGTGTTTTTAAAGTTTTTTTGGCTCACTGTTTTCATTATGTAAGTTGTGATGAATAGTGAGCCAAAAAGTTATTCTTTGCAATTACATCGGGAAACTGTACAGCGGTAGTATGCATAGTCAGAAGGCCTCTGTTTCTACAAATTATTTTTCTACATTGTTTAATGAGGACTACTACATTTATAGTTACACAGACAGTTTCTTTATGGGTGACACAAGGTCAGCCATAAAGCAGCAGCATAGCAGATTAACATTTCCCAAACAGAGCATGCACTTGTACTTTCCCAGAAACATACAAAAAGGAGCTTCTGAGAGTAACAAAGGAATACTCAGCACAGCTCATATGCTTACTTCCACAGGCATGGAATAATATGCAGGTGATAGCTAATGTACTCACACCCTCCCCTTTCAGCATTACCAATTGCACAGGAGATGCTGTATATCTAGCTAGCAATGCTGAGCTTTTCTTCTGTACATCTGCTTTCGATACAACATTTATATGTATATATTTACATACATTGTCCATCTACTATGTTAAATTGCACTATTGCTTTTTTGTTTGTACGTTACTTTTTTGAGAAAAAATAATGTTTCAACTAAATCTCTCAGTTCCCTTGAAAGACACTGCCTCTGCTTACCATCCTTCTGCATGGAAATACTCAACATGCTTATTTAGTTAATCTTCCTATGGTTTTTGCTGCAGACCCTTGGTTATTTTTATTGATCTTCTCAGAAGAACTCCCATCTTGGTCACATCCTAGTGGAGTCATCTTGTCAGAGCTGCACAACAATCCAGATGGTGCTTCACAGACTGTTATTATAGTCTGTTCGGGAACAGTTTCACAGACAGCCAGGACATTATTTTTATGTATGTCTCTTCACTCCACACATAGACAGACAGAGTACTGCTTCCCCTGTGTTTAAAACTGACAGCATAAACGTTCTTTGAGTGCAATAAAATTACACCGCATTACTCCTCTCACAAATTCTGACATCTGCTATGCTGCACTATCAAGAACACAGCACACACACACACAGATGTGCAAGCACACACGCGCGCGCACACACACACACACACACACACACACACACACACACACTCACATGCACATGCTAATCCGTAATTTACTGATTATCAGCATGTGTTCAATAAAGCACCTTTCTGATGAATATGTATTTGAATTTTACTACTACTGTAAAGGTTTTTCATTTGTGAAGTTGAAAATGAGATAATTACATTATCTGATAATTAACCTCTTACAGTAATTCTGACACCACAATCTGATAAATGCACCCCCAGACGACTCATTTTTTAATTTATTCGCTACCCTTTAATTTTCTCCAAATTATAGGAGATATTGTGAAACGAATCCTTGGATTAGCCCACCTATCTGGTTAAAAAATGTAAAATACACAGGAGAAAGGCAGTGTTTCATGTTTTATTTGATTGTTTCTTGCTTTAAAATGCATCCCTGACTATCTGTCAAGAAATCAGGAATAATACTGTCATCGACTCATCCTGTTATTTTAAACTATATTCTTTTTCTGTAATTGTAAGACCTGGAAAAAATTACCAGTTTAGTAAGAAAAACAGATAGGTTGTAGAGACATTCTTGTAAATATTTCTTCTTAGCAGTTTTTTTTGGTACTTGGTATTTGAGACATAAATATTTTTCTCTCTTTATTAGCTAATGCTTCTGATGTAATTCTAACTTTCAATATTAGTTTTGGTTTTTGACTAAGCCACTTACTGTTTAAACTTAATGTTTAAACAGCACCCTTATATCCCCCGACTCTACCACCAAACTGTTAGGAGTCACAATCGACAATAACCTTAACTTCGATAGCCATATAAATAACACCATACAAACAGTAAACAGAAAAATGGGCTCCTTATATAGAATCAAACCCTTCTTAACTTCAACAGCTAGAACCACTATTGCCCACTCTCATTTAATCTCAACTCTTCTTTACACCTCACCTATTTATACTAACCTAAAAAAAAATAATCTTCTCAAACTAGCCAGCTCCTACAACAACATTGCCAGATTTGCCACTGGTAATGCATTTCAAACTCACCACTGTCAGACTCTAAAGCAGCTAGATTGGCTTGAACTGCAAAACATTCTGATTTTTTCCCAACTTACCATTGCCCATAAGATCTTTTACCAAACCAAAACATACTCCTATACTCTCTATCCTCATTACCCACTATAATACTCTCAATTCCCTATGCTCTTCTAGCAAACTGCTTGCTAGCAAAAGCAAGTCCAATAACTTGGCAGGTGACTCCCTTTTCTCCAGTACTGCTGGAAAAAACTGGAACCTTCTACCAATCTAACTCTATCTACTACCTTCACTGTTACTCTTTAAGCAAAAGCTCAAAAGACACCTAAAACACACTGGTTATGTCCTTGCAGTAACCCTGACTAATCTTCAGCCTTCCTTACTTCTATCTTCATACTGCCTCTGGTTACAAAATTTTATACTGCTTACCCCTCTGTAAGCAGAAATGGTCACTAGTAAGATTAATATAACTTCCAGTATTTATTTAATCTATCAAGGAACTTTAAATTACCTCAAATATCATGTTGTAAAATGATTTATACTATCCTATATATTCAATCCTTCTTAATGTAAGTACTTCTCATAAAGACTCCATTTTGTATTCTAATTTCCTTTCTACTTTATTTGTTATGTAATTGTATGTGATATTTTTGTCATTTTTTGTATTCTAATTTCCTTTCTACTTTATTTGTTATGTAATTGTATGTGATATTTTTGTCATTTTTTTGTATTCTAATTTCCTTTCTACTTTCTTTGTTATATAACTGTATATGATGTTTTTGTCATTTTTGTATTCTAATTTCCTTTCTACTTTATTTGTTATGTAACTGTATGTAATATTTTTGTCATGTTTTGTATTCTAATTTCCTTTCTACTTTATTTGTTATGTAACTATATATGATATTTTTGTCATTTTTTTTGTATTCTAATTTCCTTTCTACTTTCTTTGTTATATAACTGTATATGATATTTTTGTCATTTTTTGTATTCTAATTTCCTTTCTACTTTCTTTGTTATATAACTGTATATGATATTTTTGTCATTTTTTTGTATTCTAATTTCCTTTCTACTTTCTTTGTTATGTAACTGTATGTGATATTTTTGTCATTTTTTGTATTCTAATTTCCTTTCTACTTTATTTGTTATATAACTGTATATGATATTTTTGTCATTTTTTTGTATTCTAATTTCCTTTCTACTTTATTTGTTATGTAACTGTATGTGATATTTTTGTCATTTTTTGTATTCTAATTTCCTTTCTACTTTATTTATGTAACCGTATATGATATTTTTGTCATTTTTTTGTATTCTAATTTCCTTTCTACTTTCTTTGTTATATAACTGCATGTGATATTTTTGTCATTTTTTGTATTCTAATTTCCTTTCTACTTTCTTTATTATATAACTGTATATGATATTTTTGTCATGTTTTGTATTCTAATTTCCTTTCTACTTTATTTGTTATGTAACTATATATGATATTTTTGTCATTTTTTTGTATTCTAATTTCCTTTCTACTTTCTTTGTTATATAACTGTATATGATATTTTTGTCATTTTTTGTATTCTAATTTCCTTTCTACTTTCTTTGTTATATAACTGTATATATTTTTGTCATTTTTTTGTATTCTAATTTCCTTTCTACTTTCTTTGTTATATAACTGTATATGATATTTTTGTCATTTTTTGTATTCTAATTTCCTTTCTACTTTATTTGTTATGTAACTGTATATGATATTTTTGTCATTTTTTTTGTATTCTAATTTCCTTTCTACTTTATTTGTTATGTAACTGTATATGATATTTTTGTCATTTTTTTGTATTCTAATTTCCTTTCTACTTTCTTTGTTATATAAATGTATATGATATTTTTGTCATTTTTGTATTCTAATTTCCTTTCTACTTTCTTTGTTATATAACTGTATATGATATTTTTGTCATTTTTTTGTATTCTAATTTCCTTTCTACTTTCTTTGTTATGTAACTGTATGTGATATTTTTGTCATTTTTTGTATTCTAATTTCCTTTCTACTTTATTTGTTATATAACTGTATATGATATTTTTGTCATTTTTTTGTATTCTAATTTCCTTCCTACTTTATTTGTTATGTAACTGTATGTGATATTTTTGTCATTTTTTGTATTCTAATTTCCTTTCTACTTTATTTATGTAACTGTATATGATATTTTTGTCATTTTTTTGTATTCTAATTTCCTTTCTACTTTCTTTGTTATATAACTGCATGTGATATTTTTGTCATTTTTTGTATTCTAATTTCCTTTCTACTTTCTTTATTATATAACTGTATATGATATTTTTGTCATTTTTTGTATTCTAATTTCCTTTCTACTTTCTTTGTTATATAACTGTAAATGATATTTTTGTCATTTTTTTGTATTCTAATTTCCTTTCTACTTTATTTGTTATGTAACTGTATATGATATTTTTGTAATTTTTTGTATTCTAATTTCCTTTCTACTTTATTTATGTTACTGTATATGATATTCTTGTCTTTTTTGTATTCTAATTTCCTTTCTACTTTATTTGTTATATAACTGTATATGATATTTTTGTCATTTTTTGTATTCTAATTTCCTTTCTACTTTATTTGTTATGTAACTGTATGTGATATTTTTGTCATGTTTTGTATTCTAATTTCCTTTCTACTTTATTTGTTATGTAACTGTATAAGATATTTTTGTCATTTTTTGTATTCTAATTTCCTTTCTACTTTCTTTGTTATATAACTGTATATGATATTTTTGTCATTTTTTTATATTCTAATTTCCTTTCTACTTTCTTTGTTATATAACTGTATGTGATATTTTTGTCATTTTTTGTATTCTAATTTCCTTTCTACTTTCTTTGTTATATAACTGTATATGATATTTTTGTCATTTTTTTGTATTCTAATTTCCTTTCTACTTTCTTTGTTATATAAGTGTATATGATATTTTTGTCATTTTTTGTATTCTAATTTCCTTTCTACTTTCTTTGTTATATAACTGTATATAATATTTTTGTCATTTTTTGTATTCTAATTTCCTTTCTACTTTCTTTATGTAACCGTATGTGATATTTTTGTAATTTTTTGTATTCTAATTTCATTTCTACTTTATTTGTTATATAACTGTATATGATATTTTTGTCATTTTTTTGTATTCTAATTTCCTTTCTACTTTATTTTTTATGTAACTGTATGTGATATTTTTGTCATTTTTTGTATTCTAATTTCCTTTCTACTTTATTTGTTATGTAACTGTATATGATATTTTTGTCATTTTTTGTATTCTAATTTCCTTTCTACTTTCTTTGTTATGTAACTGTATGTGATATTTTTGTCATTTTTTTGTATTCTAATTTCCTTTCTACTTTATTTGTTATATAACTGTATATGATATTTTTGTCATTTTTTTGTATTCTAATTTCCTTTCTACTTTATTTGTTATGTAACTGTATGTGATATTTTTGTCATTTTTTGTATTCTAATTTCCTTTCTACTTTATTTGTTATGTAACTGTATATGATATTTTTGTCATTTTTTGTATTCTAATTTCCTTTCTACTTTCTTTGTTATATAACTGCATGTGATATTTTTGTCATTATTTGTATTCTAATTTCATTTCTACTTTCTTTGTTATATAACTGTATATGATGTTTGTCATTTTTTGTATTCTAATTTCCTTTCTACTTTCTTTGTTATATAACTGTAAATTATATTTTTGTCATTTTTTTGTATTCTAATTTCCTTTCTACTTTATTTGTTATGTAACTGTATATGATATTTTTGTCATTTTTTGTATTCTAATTTCCTTTCTACTTTATTTGTTATGTAACTGTATATGATATTTTTGTCATTTTTTGTATTCTAATTTCCTTTCTACTTTATTTGTTATATAACTGTATATGATATTTTTGTCATTTTTTGTATTCTAATTTCCTTTCTACTTTATTTGTTATGTAACTGTATGTGATATTTTTGTCATGTTTTTTATTCTAATTTCCTTTCTACTTTATTTGTTATGTAACTGTATATGATATTTTTGTCATTTTTTGTATTCTAATTTCCTTTCTACTTTCTTTGTTATATAACTGTATATGATATTTTTGTCATTTTTTGTATTCTAATTTCCTTTCGACTTTCTTTGTTATGTAACTGTATGTGATATTTTTGTCATTTTTTGTATTCTAATTTCATTTCTACTTTATTTGTTATATAACTGTATATGATATTTTTGTCATTTTTTTGTATTCTAATTTCCTTTCTACTTTCTTTGTTATATAACTGTATATGATATTTTTGTCATTTTTTGTATTCTAATTTCCTTTCTACTTTATTTGTTATGTAACTGTATATGATATTTTTGTCATTTTTTTTTGTATTCTTAATTTCCTTTCTACTTTATTTATGTAACTGTATATGATATTTTTGTCATTTTTTTGTATTCTAATTTCCTTTCTACTTTCTTTGTTATATAACTGTATATATTTTTGTCATTTTTGTATTCTAATTTCCTTTCTACTTTCTTTGTTATATAACTGTATATGATATTTTTGTCATTTTTTGTATTCTAATTTCCTTTCTACTTTCTTTGTTATGTAACTGTATGTGATATTTTTGTCATTTTTTGTATTCTAATTTCCTTTCTACTTTATTTGTTATATAAGTGTATATGATATTTTTGTCATTTTTTGTATTCTAATTTCCTTTCTACTTTCTTTGTTATATAACGGTATATGATATTTTTGTCATTTTTTGTATTCTAATTTCCTTTCGACTTTCTTTGTTATGTAACTGTATGTGATATTTTTGTCATTTTTTGTATTCTAATTTCATTTCTACTTTATTTGTTATATAACTGTATATGATATTTTTGTCATTTTTTTTGTATTCTAATTTCCTTTCTACTTTATTTGTTATGTAACTGTATGTGATATTTTTGTCATTTTTTTGTATTCTAATTTCCTTTCTACTTTATTTGTTATGTAACTGTATATGATATTTTTGTCATTTTTTGTATTCTAATTTCCTTTCTGCTTTATTTGTTATGTAACTGTATATGATATTTTTGTCATTTTTTTGTATTCTAATTTCCTTTCTACTTTATTTGTTATATAACTGTATATGATATTTTTATAATTTTTTGTATTCTAATTTCCTTTCTACTTTATTTGTTATATAACTTTATGTGATATTTTTGTGCTACTTCTGGAGCTTTTCTCCCCGGGCCTCTACTGAAAATGGAAATATATAAAGTTAGACTAGCCCGGTTAACAAATGTAAAATAAAATAAATGCATTTTTGTCCGGCTGCTTTATCCTATGTCCTTGGGCTGGGTCTATATTTGGGATGGAAATGACAGAAATTTCATTAACTTCTGAATTTGTTTTTTTGCATATCATGAGGAATTAACCAAAATGGTGCCACATCATTTCCATTCTAGCGGCTGGGTGTCTTCACATATTTTCATCATTTGTGTCATATGAGTCTCTAAAATCCTGGATTTTTCATTCACTCCAGGAGGGCTTTCCGCATTTGTACTTCTTTCTGGGAGACGTAAAAATCCTGTCTTCCAAAAACCTTCAATCCTTCAAACTTGAACCTGTCCAAGGTTGGCATAGCCATCCATAGATAATTTAAAGAGAAAGTTAAACAAAGATATTCACTGATCTCTTTTGTCAGGCTGCATACTTTGGACTTTAAACAGGTTATAAACATGTTATAGTTTTTTCTAATTTGGTGAAAAAAGTATTAAATATAGGACATGTGGCTACGGATGCCATCCAGAACTCGCTCTGATTCTGAGAAGGAGCATTTCATCTTTAGTACAGATGTAACTAAAGTTATATGCCAACAAAGTACCGCTTATTCTAGTTTTAAAATATTAGAAGAAAACAATTTGCCATATAGAATAAACAGCACCCTCACCTTTCTCAGGCACTTACTAATGTCATAAAAAGGGATTCATCACAACCCAAATTTCTTCTTTGAGGCTTTGCACATTATTATCAACATTTGTGTCAGACATAAGATTTAATGGCAGTTTATGAATAATTGTGTGCAAGTCTAACAGTAGGTCAGAGTAATAGTTTACTTAGAGAAAAAAAGCTGAGCAATTTACTCACAACATTTCTTTGTTATCAGTGCCTGGGCAGACCCAGATAGTGTAAAAGGCCTCTTCTATGTTATTGTCAGTCATTACTTAAATGGAAACACTAGGTACATATACATTGTTCAAGGCTGCAAAAATGTCATATTGGTCCACTGTTTGCTTCTGCTATATCTTTCTACTTGTTGTTTCTAATTTTTCGTTCTCCTTGTTGTAATCTTTATTTGTAATCATCATTATTTTAACTATTATTTAACATTAATTTTTCTAAATGCCATGTTTCAGTCTGGCTTTACCTGAAAGCTGAACAAGGTTGGAGAACTTAGCATGGCCAAATAAAACATGACTGCCAGTTGGATATCAGCCAAGATAGTTTAAGATGGAACTGGAAGGCAAATAAATCAGCACCTGGATGAAAGCTGGATGTAAGCATCCTCTAATATGGATGTTTGGTGCAATGATTAAGGTCTTTACCTCATAGGCACAAGGTACAAGGTTTGATTCTGACTTTAGAATATTGGCTAGGCCTAAAATGGCCCTTCAGGGCAGTTAGCCTAGTACTCACCCATAACCTTTGGAAGATGATCACTATTAAGTGCTTGAAATGAGTAGACAAAACTTATAGGCTCAATTAACCGGAGCTGCCCTGCGTCTGGTGTCCTTTGCCAGAGGTCTATAGTGTTTCTGCTTGATTCCAAGCCATGCAAAGCTAAGAACAAGAAATTGTCTATTTTGAGCTTTATCTGCACTTTCTCAACTGCATTAATTTGTGCCCTTTTGATTGTTTTTTTTCTGTCTGTGCCTGCTTCATTGTCTGCACTTGTTTTGCACTGTAATATTGCTTAGATAGCATAGAATTGATCCAGACTTGTTGAAGCTTGCCTGCTTTTGATACACTTGAACTCATTCCAGACATTTTATATTAACTCATTACAATCGAGTGATGCCTCCAGGTGCATCTGCATTTAATTCCTACTGATGCCTCTAGGCATCAAATATTGCTTGTTCATATATGCATCAATAATTTCAAAACCATGCTATGTACAAGGTTTTAAAATATTTCATCTTAAAGCTTACACAATGGCAAACTCAACTACATTAAAATTTGACCTCTGTCTAGTACAGATAAATAGATATGAATTGTTGTTTTTTATGATATTAATTTATACAGATATAATTTTCACAGTTTTCTAAATATCTCAACAACCAAGTAACACAGACAGAATTCCTTAGCCTCATATGAAAGCTTTCAGCTAGATGAATAAAATGTTGCTGATATTATGTGTGGAGCTTGAGTGGTTGCTGAGCTATTTTAAGTTGTTTATAAAATATTACAAACATAGTAGTAACTGTGTTTAATGTGACTTATAAAATTTGGTTTAAGACCTGGAACTTAAAGAATAATACCACTATAAAAATAGTTTGTGCTGAAGAGTTTGCCATTTATACTTCATTTATAACCCCTATGGTTCCAGAGATATGAACATTTGTTTGAAATGTGCGGGCATAATTTGATTCTGTCAAAAGGTTTAGGCTCCGCCCATTGGAAGTTACAGTGCAAACTTCCTGAGCTCCACTAGAGTGAATGAGTTAAGAAGGGCTCACCTGCAACCTTGTGGTAGAAAAGTGTGGATATAGTCCTGTCTGAGCTGGGGATTGCTGGAGGAAGGATCATTTTGTGATTTCCTACTGGCAGACTAGTTTAAAAGTGTTTAATTTTGCCTGTATATAAGCCTTGCACTTGCGAGTAGTTGTGCATCACTCAGTTGGGGATAATGATGCCCTGTATAGACGCAAACACCTAGAAACTATTTTTTCCCTAGACATTTGACAGTTGAACCCTCCCAAGCATCCTTGATTTACTGTGGGCAACTCAGCTGAGCAATGAGCAGCATCACCACACTCCTTCATACCTAATCCTCAACAGAATAAGCCCCCTTGTTAGTTAGTCAAGTTAGTCTTAGCAAAAGCTGATCCAACTTGCCCACTCCCCAACTAGTACTTATGGTTTAACCTGCTAAAATGGACAGCAAATTTTCTAACATTTCACTAGCCAGCCTGATTGATATTGGCATCTTAGGACAATGTAGTAATTGCCTCATGTATACTGACAACCACTTGCTCCTAAGGCAAGCAAATACAGTATGTATGAGATGTAACTATACCATGAAGCTGAAATCAGTGCTCTTGTGTAACAATAAACAAGACATCAAACAGGTTGTCAGCACACACACCTCTCCTCTCACACAAGACAAGGTCAAGTCACATAGACTCACCTACAAGGAGGTACTCACTAAGAGCCTACCAAAGGACCAGAGACCTCCCAAGCACAACAAATCACACGTACTAGAACATCAGCGGACCTCCACTTAACATAGCAACACATGTACAAGTGTCTCACCAAATAAGCCCCTAAGGCAAAATACCTCATAACCCAATGTCCTGGTCATAGGCAATTCCATAGTGAGACACACAGATGTCCCCCTCACCAGGCTAGACAAGGTTAAAGTCACAGTTAGCTCCCTGAGAAGTGCCAGGATCCATCAAATCACACATGCACTCAAGTCATTCAACAACAATTACCGTTATGACTCTGTTATAGTACATGTTGGAGTGAATGACTTGAGATGTACCTTTCTGGACTATATGAAGAGAGACATGACTAACCTCTCAGGTTATATGTCCCAGGCAGGTATGTCCCTAGCACTAAGTAGAATTTTACCTTCACCCAGGATGATGCCATAATACAGACAAAAAAATGTTTGACTTCAACAATTGGCTTTGCTTCTGGTGTCAATCCATGGGCATCCAGTATCTATCAGCCTAGGAAGACATGGTCAATAGACCATGCTGCTTTGCCAGAACTAGTCTTCATCTGTCTCTTCAAGGCTTTTGGATGCTGGCAAAGATGCTTGCCTTCCCCATAGTGCCTTTCTTAGGCAATGTCAAAATAGCAAAATTCCCGACATAAAGAAATCGACTTGAGACAAACTCAAGGTTATGCTGCTTAATGCTAGGAGATGAAACAGAATACTGAACTCCCTTGAAGCTCTCCTCAGTTTGGAAGAGGCTGATGTCTGTGCCATCTTTGAGACTTGGTTCAAGGTTGCAGACAGCACCCCCACCGTACAAGGCTACAGTGCCCCAAAATGAGTGTGAAAGGACCAAAGGTGGAGGTGTATCCATCTTCATGAAATCCAAATACACCTTGAGACTTGTTAGACAGTATGACTCTCTGGAGCTACTCCAGGTACAAATAAATATAGGTAAAACACCTACCACATCATTGTAGCTACAGGTCTCCCACCATGAACCAAGAGAAACACACTGACTAGCTGGACTTGCTAGAATCATTCCCTATATAGTCAAGCACTTTGGCCTTTGGAGATTTCAACTATTATTCCATAAACTGGACAACATACATGAGCACAGACATGATTGCCCTATGGTTCCTGGACTTTGTTAATTCAAATGCTCTGGAATAGTTAGTCTGCACCCCTGCTAGGGGCTTGAATGTCCTGGACCTGGTACTCACCATCATAGTGGGTCACTGCAATACCCCCTGTGTGTTGCCCTCCCTGGTATGGTCAGACCATAAATCTG
This sequence comes from Protopterus annectens, assembly GCF_019279795.1. Lineage (NCBI taxonomy): Eukaryota > Metazoa > Chordata > Ceratodontiformes > Protopteridae > Protopterus > Protopterus annectens. Next base: position 1,130,075,691 of record NC_056745.1, read on the forward strand.
TCTTGTTTGAAGTTAAGATCAGACCTGACACCCCCGTCAGAACAAAAAAACTGAAAATTTTCTCCAAAGCAAGCTTTAGCATACTAAGTGAGGGTGTAAAAAGTTTCAAACCCCCTGCTAACACAGCCAACAATGACTCCTATACAGAGGAGTACACAAATGCCCTGTATAGACATTTAAACAACTGTAAGACTCAGCTATACCTGTCAGGTTCAAAATCAGGTCATCCTGAAGAAACAGACCACCCTGGTAGACTGCAAGTATAAAGAGGTTATATAACAAAGGGAAGAAACTGTTATCCAAGAACAAGCGGGAATTTACTCAGCAGAGGAAAAATACCCTCCACAGCTTGAACAAGCAAATCAGATGTCTTGTAAAGTTCTCTAAAGCCAATTATGAGGCTAAATAGCATCTTTAGCTAAAGATAATCATAAGGCTTTATTTAGTTATGTTCAAAATCTTAAAGGGAATGCCCAGTATGTGCCAAATTGATTGTGGATGGTACCATTCACACTGAACCTGAAGAAATTACCAACCTGCTGGTGGACAGATTTGGCAAAAATTTCACCCCCCTGTCCCCACCAGACATACCTTAAAGCATCCCAATCACAAATTCACTACCTAGCATCTCCAAAGAGCAAGTCAGATCCACAATCCCCAAGGCCAAAAACTCAGCCTCCATGGGACCAGATGACATCCCAGGCTGCTTACTAAACAATCTAAAACAAGACCTAGCAGAACCGCATGGCACTCTCTTCAACCATAGACTGAGCACTGGCTTTGTTCCAGCAGAATGGAGAACAGCAACAGTAATCCCCTTACACAAAAGGGGGTCCGTCAACTGATCTTGGGAACTATAGATCCTGCTATAGATCTGCAAGGCCATGGAAAGAATCATCATGGACTTTATCAACAAGGACATAGGTGACTTCCAAACTCTTGACCTGACCCAGTTTGGCTTCATTAAGAGCAGGTCTTGTTTATTAAACCTGGTGGACTTCTTTGAGAATGTCACCAAAGCCCTGGATGAGGGCTAAGCAGTACATACTGCCTGTCTTTACTTAGCCAATGCTTTCAACACAATCCCCCATGCAGGTATCATTGCGAAGCTATCCCAGCTGGGGATTAATCCATATGTCACTAGATGGATAGCAAAGTGGATCACCGACAGAACACATACTATCAAAGTTGGGGATTCCACCTCCACCAGTAGTCCAGTTACCAGTGATTTTCACAGAGATCTGTGCTGGGCCCTCTACTATTTGGAATCTACTTCTCAGAAATCCAGGTGAAAGTAGATGGCCTGTGGCTTACAAGGTTCACAGATGACTGGAAACTATGTACTATGATTGAGTCCCCCTACGATGTTAACATATTACAAAAGGAGCTAACACAGGCTAATGATTGGTGTCAGAGCCATGAACTAAAAATAAACCCAAAAAGTGCTTCATTATCCCCTTTGGCAAGGAAGTAGCTCCTGTAAATTACATTATAGATAGCACCCCCTAAGCTCAAACACAGTGCTGAGAGACTTGGGAATGTAAGTTGACAGCAATCTAAACTTCAATCACTATGTGTCCACAGTGGTAAGGAAAGCCCTCTACATTGCACATCTCATTAGTAAATTCATCACATCTAAGGCTAAGGATGTTATAATTCCTCTATACTTAACCCTCATCAGATCACTACTTGAGTACAGTGCTCTCTTTTGCATGTACCTTACCAGACACCTGCAGCAAATGGAGAGACCACAGAGGTTTCTAATCAAGAAAATTCAGAGGCTCCAAAACATGACCTGCGCAGAAAGACTGAAGGCCCTGTCTCTGCACTCTGTATCCTATGGGCTACTGAGAGGTGACCTGTGCTTGGCCTATGGAGCTATCTCTGTCCTTGCCCTGATGGAAATGCTGCATGTCTGCAAATCAAATGGAACAAGAGTCACCTGCTCCAGGGATCTCTGCCTGGCCTATGACATAAACAGAAAATGCTGGAGAGACAAATATGTCTACCAGAGATTAGCAGTCCTCTGGAATGGACTTCCACTTCACGTGAAGTGGAGCTCCTCAATGACATATTTGAGTTCAACCTTGATAATTGGATGTGAGACTGTAGATTGACCCTGGTGGTGGCAGCTATCCTTCATGGACAGGAGCAGTTGGTGCTAATCATTGATTTGCTCTGCTAACAATGACCATCTAACCATGGCCAACTAAAGAACAAGGGAATTACATGGCTAGGCTTGTAAAGATCCTAGGGCCATTAGCCTAGAAACCTCTTATGAACCTGCTTATCAGACTCATCAACTGTATTTCTTTTGCTACACCATTCCAGATCAGAGAGCAAAGAATGGGGTCAACCTTCCATCAGAATGGCAACGTTCTTGCTCTTTAGCCCTCCTTACTTCCTTTGATTCTTAAATTAGTCCTGAAGGTTAGATGGATTAGCATCAGCATTTGCTTGTAGCCTCAGATGGGACTAGAACCCTTGCTGCTGTAACTGCAGAAGACAGCCAAATCCAGTGAATGTTTCTGCTGTTGATGTCAGCTTCATTGTCAATGGAAAGGTTAACAATTATACACCTGGCTCTATTTCTATGATGCCAACAGCCTGACTTTAAAAATGACAGATTTAACTAACATTTCTTGCAGAAGGCCATTAAGATGCTCTGACATTCCAGTATGCTGTCTGTAAGGAAATTATGTCCTGGTAAGATGCATTTCTGGAGCATTTCTCCCCGGGCCTCTGCTGAAAACAGACACTGTGGAACCTAGTCGGACATTCCCGGTCAACAAATGTTAAATAAAAAAAAAAAATAAATAAAAAAATTTTTCTTTTTTGTGGGATAGGAGGCAGAACACTCCTTAGCTGCGGTTGTTACAGTGCTGGAATACTACTGAATTTCTTCCAGGTGGGATTACTGTAGGTAGCAGTTGAAGATTCATTTATCTTCTATTTCAGTATATTAGACAATGACTAAGTTGTACATTATTTTGTTACTATAAAGGTTAAGAGGTGTTTTTCCTTCACTGATATGCCTAAGGTCTACTGGGGCTTGAATGTTTTTCATTATGGTGCTGATATCATTCTGTTTGTCTTTGGTACCGAAGCCCAAACTTCAATGACGGCACGCCCATTCATGCATATCTTTTGAATGCCACTCGACCTCGGGGAGGACATGCAGACTCCACACAGAAGGCGTAACAGAAGGCTGGAGCGGCTTCTGTGTGGAGTCTGCATGTCTTCCCCGTGGTCAAGTGGCATGAATGGGTGGGCCTTCATTGAAGGTTGGCATCAGGCTGGCACCTTGGCACCATAAAAATCTACTGCCAATCATTAGCAGACCGGAGTTTCGCTGTGGTGACCCCTAACCGGGAAAAGCCAAAAGAAGAACAACATTGTTGGCTTAACCTATGTAATCTGGAAAGGTCTGCTCATTGTGTTGATCTCCTCATTCTTCATATGTAAGTAAACACTGCAGCAGTTCTTCCTAGTGCAGTTATAGTCCTCCCGTTTTACAGCTGCTTTGCATACAGAGTGTTTATTGTGTGAAACAAACCATTATTTTGCTTTTTTTTGCAGTTCTTGCACGTGAGCAAAGATAAATTATTTCTTTGACTTTAAAACCTTAAAATGCCCTGTAGTTTTGAGTTCCCAAACAAAGGTTCCAAACCAAGCTCAAACATAACCAGACCCCTTATGATATGAGATGTAGTCATGTGATGTCAGAAGGTAGGGACGCCATATATCTTCAAATTCTGGCACACCCTGTTGGGGAGACTGAAAGAAGAAAAATAGAAAATCATTGTGGACTTCAAACACTTAAACCAGTTTGTGGTAATAAAACATTTTGGACACCAGCTTTATAAAAAAATATTGTCCTTAAACAGAAATGCATGGTTAATTGTTTTAGATCTATGGGAAGCTTATTTTCATCATATGGCCATGTAAGAGGGACTCAAAAATATGCCTAAGCTTCAGAATGAGTCACTATCACTTCAATTTCACAGGCCTTTCATTCAGCCTAATTTCTGTACCAGGTCTGATTCCAGAGTTCATCTATATCAGACCTCTTTGTATAATTACATGTATTTGTCTTACAGCCTGCTAAGTAGCAAACAGCACATGACAAAAGCATACCTGTACCTCATTCACACTAATTGACTGACTGATGGACTGTCCGACTGACTGATTCACTCACTCACTCATTCAGGCACTCTCACGAAGTTCACATACCTGTGAGCAATTCAGAGGAATACCAATTCACCTATGGCATATCTATGGGATGTTGGGGGAAACTAGAACACGTATTGAAATAAGAGAAACATGTAGGCTCAGCTCAGAAGGCCCCCTACCTGAGAACTGATCACTGTGAAGCAGCAATGTTACCTGCTTCACCACTGTGCCAAGCTGAGTCAATTTTGTTACAGTTCAAAATACCAGTCAGCACATGAGGCAAAGGTAGGACTGATAAACAGTGGATTTTGGTTAATCAGTCAAATGCAAATCTGTCAGACTGACAGAGTAGCTGACAATTTTACAACAATGGATTGAAAGAGTTTTAAAAAAAATGATATTTTTGTAGGGGGTTATGCCTCCCAGAATTCACATAGAAGAACTGCATGTCAGCTATTAGGGAAAAGAAGCCCCTCCAAGAGGGACCCTCACCTTTTTCACCTGCCTGGTTGAATTTTTAGCTAATTCTGAAAATCCAGATTTAACTGGATGGCACACAGCCAAATAACCAGCATTTGCTTAAAACATATGGAGGTGTTTTTACTTATAAAAATTACTACTTCCATGTTCTTCTTTGGTGTGCCTACTACTCAACCTGTATGGAGTACAATGTACTAAGGTTACACTTCCTATCTCTGGCCTATCCTTATATTTACCTGGACCAGTCAGATGCTGAGACCCTGCATCAGCTCTTGGCTTAATGTCACAAAATAAAATAAAAATTACAGACAAGATGTACTCCATACTGGCTACAAAGACATGGAACTAATGACCTACTCATATATGCACTTCAAGAACTCTTAAAGGACAAAGGAAAGTGTGTCTGCTTTACTATGTGACCCTGAGCCACAGGTATCACTACTTGAGATAAATGTATCATGTCATAACAGGTACGCTAATGATGTTTGGCCTTGCCTGCTCACTTGGTGGTGTTGATAACATATCTCTTCCTAAATAACAACTTTTGGTGTAATGTAAGCAATATTTACTGGAACTAGCTGCTATTATGATTTGTATGTTGACTGTACTAATGACAAGGACAGACGTTGCTAGATGGGTAATTATGTGTAACTCCACATAGATGAACTGACCTTATTATTTGTTTTAATTTCTCACAGGTTGTGGCTAGCAATGGCTAACAGTGATTAACTAGGATCAGGCCACCTACCTAGAAATTAAAGAAAAAATTAACAAGGATAAATAATAGTCCCCACAGCTAAGGACAATCATAAGGCTTTCTTTAGTTATGTCCACAACCTTAAAGGCAACACCCAACAATGGTGAATGGAACCACCTATATAGAGCTGGAGGAATTAGCAATTCTTCTAGTTGATAAAGTTAGCTGCAACTTTACCCCCATCATGCTAGTCACCCCAAGAAATATCCTTCACCATTTCTCCAGCAACTATTACTAGGGAGCAGGTCATCACTGCACTCTCTAAGGCCAAGAACACTGCTTCAACAGGTCCTGATAATATCTCCGGATGCCTCCTCAATAGCATGAAACATGACCTGTGAGGCCCATGAGAAACTCCGTTTAACTATAGCATCCAGCCAGGCTTCATACCTATTGAATGGAGGACTGCAACAGTTATCCCTCTTCAGAAGGGAAGACCTTTCTTGTTCCATGGGAATTACAGAGCCTTAAATCTGACTAGTCTCACATGCAAGGCCATGGAAAGAATTATCATGCATCTGAGAAACAATGACACAGGAAGCCTAAAGACACTGAAAACTGAAACTTCAGTTTTATCAAAGGCAGGTCATGTCTCCTTAACCTGGAGGACTTCTTCAAGAAGGTTGCTAAAGCTATGGATGAGTACAAAGCAGTGCATGCTGCCTTCCTTGACCTGGCTAAGGCTTCTGACATAATAATTCACTTAAGCATCATAGGTAACCTTACAAAATTAGGTATAAACCCATATGAAATTAATTGGATAGCCATTTGGTTCACTGATAGAACACATAAAATTAGGATAGAGGAATCCACCTCCACAAAGATGCAAGTCACTAGCCGAGTCCCACAAGGATTGGTGCTGAGGTGTATCCTTTTATTGTCATCTACTTCTCTGAAATCAGAGCAAATATCAAGGGGCTCTGGCTAACAAACTTTGCAGACATTTGCAAATTTGGCATAGCCACTGAAACCCAAAAGACACAGACACCCTTCAAGAGGGCCTGTACAGAAAAACAACTGATGTCAGAGCCATGGAGTAAAACTCAATGTGAAAAAATGCCTAATAACCCTTGAAAATACAGCCACCCCTATAAATTGCCACATTGATAATGCACTCCTAAAATCACTGCTAATTTATGAGACATTTACTGATCCCACACGGATAAATCTGCAGCATAATTAGCATCAGAAATACCTGATCTAAGGACCTAAACCTCATCTGTGACATAAGCAAGACATGTTGGAGAGACAGATATGTGTCTCAAACATTACCCCTTCTCTGGAACAGAGTGGTGTTTGTGTGTGTGTGTGAGATTGTGTGTGTGTGTGTGTGTGTGTGTGTGTGTGTGTGTGTGTGTGTGTGTGTGTGTGTGCGTGTGTGTTGGCAGCAGAGCAGAAATGTGTATCCCACAGTTGCTGCTCCAATGCCATGCAATGACAGTATTTTGGTACTTGCTCATGCCTACACATCCATTTCATACAGACCACCCAAACTGTTGTCTCCCACATGGCCTGCTCATGTCATCTACTGTAGGTTCACCTGCACTGCTATATACATCAGTCTTGTGCTGTGGAACTTGTGTTAAGCACTATGTTCTGTAATCCGTGCACTTAGGTAGGTGTTATGTTTTCACTGCACTTAACCAAATGTGTGTATATATGTGTGTGTGTGTGTGTGTGTGTGTGTGTGTGTGAGCTCTTCCTTTACATTACAGAGAGCATTTTACACCAGCATGTGGGACCCTATCTTCTCCTCAACAGACAATGCTGATGTCATCAGCTATAAAGTATTGTCTGACACACTCCCAGTCAGACTTGAGCTGTGGTGCTTGCATAAAGTACTGTGTTTTTAGTCTGTGTACTTAGATAGGTAGGAGTTCTATTCTTACTGCAGTTAATTGGTTGTTTTTGTGTGGGTGAGTGTGTGTATCTGTGAGCTGCTGCATGACATTACAGAGAGCATTTTACACCATTATTTTCGTCTCAACAGACACTGCTGATGTCATCAGCTATAGTACATTTTTGGATATGCAGTACTCCCACCTGGGTAGGGTAAGAGACTAACCTGGGAGCCAGGCAGAAGTCATCTCATCCTATACAGTAATGTTTACAGTGATATGGCTTTTAATCTGTCCACATGCATCATGACATGGCATGTAGGGCCTGTGTTATTTTGCTGAGAAAGCTCTTTGGTCTCTCCAGCTGTTACATGTGTCTGGTGAGGTACATGTAAGAAAGAGCATTATACTTTATTAGTGCTGTAATGAGGTTTGACTATAGTGCTGTCATACAATCCTAAGATCTAAATATGATGGTATGACTTATGATGTGCACAACATAGGCTTTCAATAACAGAGTGGACACTTGGTAATCAAAGTTCAGATTGCTATCTAAATGTGTTCTCAGTGCTTGCATCACTGGGTTTCTGCATAGCAGGACTGTTGTCAATGCTGTGATTAGCATGAACTCCACTTATCAGATGGCCAACATTACAAACACACATTTCTGCATTTATATGTACATCATGTGCCTTTGTCACCATTCAGTTGTATGTGTTAGCTCCTCCTGTACTATGTTATGACCATTGGTGGACTCTATGTTTGCACACAATATTCAAGAATCAGCAAACGTTGTAAGTCAAAGGCCATATACTTTAGCCTGAACTGTTGAGAAATACTTCAAACAGTGAAGGGCCAAGCACGGATCCCTGGGATTTGCCAGTAGTGCCAGCTGTACTGGTACAGGTTTATTCACCAACTTTCACATGATGTGTTCTGTCAGTGAGCCAATTGTCTACCCTTCAACAGACATAAGGTTAATCCCCAGCTTGGGGGTTTTCTGACTGATATCTACATGTGTGTGATTGTATAAAAACCCTAGGCCAGATCACAATAGGTAGTATGCACTGTCTTACCGTGATAGGCCTGGATGAATGTGCTTTGACAACATCAGAGATCACCTATGGTGAGACCCAGGACATACACCTTCCAGATAAGGTTGAATACACAGTTCAACATACCCTCCACATGGCCTAATGTTCCCACACAAGGGTGTACATCAACATGCATCCACCTGGGTTGGGGGGACAGTATCTAATGCATGCATGTATAGAGACATCCTAACTCTCCTTGACTGTGAGGTAGACCAACATGTCATCATGGACCTCTACTACATGTACACTAGTAGTATTCCAGGTGTGTGCAACAGACCTGTGTGAGTTGTTACTGCTACATCAGGTCCGTTACATCTGATAGATGTCCTCAAAGAGGTCATTAACAGCATGCTTGATGACAGTAGTATCATCTTGCAGAACTTTTACAAGTCAAGGCATTTTACATAAAGCCACACCAAGGTATTCAATCAACACTGTTATATGTGGCCATAAACAGCTATATCACCAAATGGGTAGACCAGTGTATGAAATACGTGGCATCTCACTGTGTCAAAATGTATAATGTGACATATATCTCAGGTCCAGTGATCAGGTTGGTACATCAGGAGTGTCTGCCAGGTCCTTTCCTGCCCTTTAGTTAAGTGATGGACATCACTATGTCCAAACAGCCACCTGAAGGACTACAGCTTGTGGGCAATCTTTGACTCAGACTGTGATATTAGTACAATACAGACAGTATCAACACATACCAGTGACTGCAGCCACAGTGATGACAATACCTGCATTGATGAGATGCATGGAGAATTAGTTGAATCAGGAAACGGACACACCACCAAAGTATAATGTGGACATCACACCCCATAATCAGACCAATAGATATGTGACCTGTGTTCTGAGGTAGAGAGTAAGTGGTACATCCACCAGCATGTGGTCACAGTGCTGACTAGTACTGGGTATGTGAAGGACATGCACATCAGAGGCCATATTAACTTCATGGTTCCCAGCCTTCATCAGACCAATAACTGTGTACTAGGCACCCTTCTTCAGTGCACCTCCCTACACATCTTCCAGTGATGTGTAACCGAAGTGTAATACCTTTGTCACAGTGTGCTGTCACACAGCTTATTGGCCATACCTAGGTATGCTTTCTGTGGAACATACATGACTGTCTGATGGTGCAGAACACCAGTCAAGTTGCTACCAAATGCATGTGTGCTACCTGTTCAGTTGATGCACACACAGTGCATACATAGGTGTTTGACAACATTAATGGTGTGTGTATCATCCATGACATTGTGGATTATGCCATAGATATATGCCATGCACACAAGCCAATTAGCCTGTATTGCCCATACTGTCACATACAGGTATAGCAGTGCCCCTCCTAACACCTCCTGCAGATATTACAGCACAAGGACAGTGTGCATGTTTACCCTCCTAGAGTGTAGATGTATCATAACTGTTGTCAACTGTGTGTGTGTGTGTGTGTGTGTGTGTGTGTGTGTGTGTGTGTGTGTGTGTGTGTGCAGGCTCATCTCTTATCACTCCACATCACATATGTTATGTTAGAGGCATGGAATTAGTGGTCATATTATTCAGATATTGTCCATGATTGTGGGTGGTTTTTGCAATGTTTGCCATGATCCTTTACCTGTGACCACCATGCTGGAGACCTCTGCTGAGAGTACACTCATATTCATATATATAAGTTTCCCAATATGCACCATAACACAATTGTATGTCAGATCCTTGATAGATGTCCTCTGCTTATTCATGTAAAGATGCTTATCTGACACACACATCCTCCCCATTGTTATGTCACCCTTTGTGACAGTCACAGACAACTCATTTTCACTGTACATTCCGTAAAGTACCATATAGATATGTGCTTGGTTTTGCTGCTAAAACCATCTTTCCATTGACATGCCCTCCTGTGCTGTACGTGAAGGAGTTTCACCTGTACTCTTTCCCACATTCACACCTCTCAACTGTCCAGATATTCCCAGGATGTGCAGACGTTTTCCTTATCAGATAGGTGGCTTTCTGCCATATCACTGGGATGATTTCTGAAATGATGCGACTCAATATTCCATAAATTTGAGAGCATACCTCTCAGCTGCCCTGATTTGTGCAGAATGTCCAGTTTTTGTCTCATATTTGTGATCTTTTCCTCATAACATGTTTTCCCTTGGCAACTCACTGGCATGCCATTGCAGAGTACAGTCAGAAACTGATGACTGACATTTGAGTTTCAAACTTCATGCTCTTCAGAAAGTTCACACTAATGTACAACCTATATATTCTACTTCCTAAGTTTGGAAGTGCAATATTAAAAATCTGTCCCTATTTCTGGTCCTTGGTCTCCCCATTTTTATGGCTTTGTCCACATTTCTTGCTCTAAGGGGTTGAGACTGTTACATTCTAACACATTCCTATGTGACATTCCTGTGTGACATCTATGTCAAATATGTCCCTATTACTGGTTATCTGTCCTCTCATTAAGTTGACCTTTGTGCAGATGTGTTGCAGTAACAGAATGACATCTATTTGTAAAGCCCTGGTGATCATTGTGACATTCCACGCAAATCCACACACTGTAGGTGCTCTGCCTTACACAGAATTGCTATCTGCATTCGCTTAAAAGGTTTTGTGGCGAGCAACACTGTTGTGAGCCATAAAACCTAGCTTAGGCACCCTGGGCCTCATGAATATGCATTGTGAGCTGCCGCTTGCCACTTACCATCGTGCTAACATGTAAACTATATGTAGGCTCCGTGCAAAGCCTACACTGAGTTTACTGAATCCCCCAGAATCACTTTTGCAAAACCATGCCAGACATGGAAGATTATGTGACCTTTCATGTATAAACCATCAAGTCTTGCTTGTCTGTATCTTCCTGACCCTACAGTAATCTACCCAGTGTGCTTAAGTTGTTTGAATGTCCAGCAAATCCATCCAGATGTGATAGAGGAAAAATAACCTTATGCACACTTGTACCTTTTTAAAATTCATCTACTTCCTTTTGTAAATGTGCTTCATTTTATGTGGACAAGAAAAAATGCAGAAAATATTTCCCTGCAGATGTTATCAGTTTACTGTAAAGCATCTGCCAAAAAGTATCCAAAAGATAATTCAGCTTCCCTGTCCAACATAAAGCAATAAATACTGCTTGTAATTCTAACAGAAAACAAATCAGATTTTCTTTCTTCCATGTTTTCTATCAGATATTGCAATATATACTCAAGAGAATAAAACTATTAGAGGAACTGAAAAAACAAACCCTGTGATAAATGTCACCTATTTAAGGGAATTAAAATGGAGAAAGAAAGAACATACCAGCAGAAAGTTTAAGTAATAATGTAGAGCACATAGCTTTTGACAATTTCTGGGAGACATTTTTTGACAAAATGGGAGGAAAATGGACCTTTCCAAAGTGATACACTGTAGCTCAGTCTGTCTTCATTTCAGACAGGCTGTACAACAGGTTGGCTGAAACTTCCAGCAACACTGCCAAGAACAGAGTCACAAACCCACGACTTCTCTGTTACTCATATTCCTTTTTTTTAATATTATTTTACCATTTTTTTTCATGGCACAGTTATTGATTTCTAAGCTAGTCTTGTCAGCCTTTATTTTTTAGGTGCTCTTTTTTCCCAGTGCTGGCCCAAAATAGCAAAAATAAAATTAGGAAAATGACAAAGTTCAATAAAATCAGTTGCTTATTACAGAGGGTACTGCATACTTCATAGGGTGTTCACTGTTTTGCTGTTGAGGGATGAAAATCAGTGGTATTCTATTTTAATGTATGCACACAGAACTGTCTCTCTGTTTATACCCTTGCAATTTGTCATTTGTACTTTTGCAATGCAGGCATAACTCATCTGAGTATATAGACGTTAATAATGTGAGTTAACCCTGCATGCGCAGAATAGGGTCCCAAGCTGAAGTGATGGTCAAACTCCCATACTCTCCATGTAAAGAACTTCAGCTCCTATGTCCCCTTTCTTGATATTCATCCATCTCCCACTGTTTTTTCTCATTCTTGATATAACACATTCAAAGGTTACATAATCTTGGAGAAAGTTAGATTGATATAGTACAATACATAGTCACCTGTCCTTCATAGTCCACTATTCCATAATCCTGCATTACATGTCCATTGACAGAGTAGTCAGCTTACACAAATTAATGTGCACAGCATTCCAAATCCTGAGCCAGTGTGTACAGGCACACAGTCCATATGAACTGAGCACACTGACTCACATTTAAATCTGCTTGGCTATGAAACCCTTTAATTAATGGGGTATAAACTGTAGCAACTGTTTGCTACATTTGTAGCAAGCACTTTGCTACAGTTTATAAGAAGACATTTTTATTTATTTTAATAAAAGGGGGGACAGTGGGGGTAAGGGCACAGAAATGGAATCTGAATGGGTGGGCAGGCGAGAAGGGGGTGTGTACTGCACCTGGCCACCTGGTTGGTGGCAATAGAAGGCATGCCTGTTTTTTTTTTTTGCTCTTTAATGGAAGATCTTGGTAGAAGTCTGTGGATCTGTAATAAGTCAATGCTGATTTCATTATGCATATGTACAGAGCACATAATGTAGAGGGAGAGAAACTACACACACATGTGCCATGGCATGAGCAAGAAAAACACATGGAAACAGTCTATCTTCTGACAGCATTTATACTGATGCCAAGCATTTGCCAATACAGCAGTTAAGCTTTGAAAACTGAAATACCTCATTAAAGCATAGGCTTACGTAAGCTAGAAATAACCAGCATATGTATTTCAATGTAAGTGCATAGTTCACTTGACCAATATAAAATAAAAAAGGTAGACAGGTGTACCAGCAGTGCAGTCAGCAGAATCATTCCACTGCACAGGGCTCTAAGACATTTTTTAACTAAATGCCATTTTTTGAACTACAACAATGTGGACAAGCTTTCAGCCAAAATAAGTGGTAATAATTCATGTTGAAGAGTTTCAGTTTAAGTTGCTGTTCTCATTAGCCTAACCTGCTAAGACAATAGTCAGGAATTCAGGCTATAAATACTTCTCTGACCTTTTTGCATGTTTGCTCTACAGGCACTGCATTGCAAACAGTTCACTTGAAGCTACCAACTATTAAGCTATTTTTATCTGTTTGCTTTATCTGCATCCCTTAATCATCACCATCATCACTGAACTCCTTTTTTCCTATTTATACAGGACTGGGTAGTCATGTTAGCTGTCACCACTACTTGTTTTAGAGCTACTCTTCTACCTTCTTCGACAGTCATGCCCTATTATCAAAATCTTCTCTCATGCAGTACGTACATCTCTTTTCTGGATATCCTTATCACATCGTCTTCTTCCTGGCTCCTAAATCTGCCTTACCAGATTCTCTTCTTGTTCTTTCCTGCACATGTGACCAAACCACTGTAATTTATTCTCCCTGACCTTTTCTGCAATTGGGGTTACACTGACGTCTGCTCCAATAGCCTCTTTTCTTCATTTGTCCCATAGTATATATCCTACCACCCTTCTCTGATAGTTAAACTCTATTACCTCAAGCTTCCTCAGTTTCTCTGCCTTCACTGCCCAGGTTCAGTAGCTTAGCTAGGGCGGAGTGAGAGGTGCAACAGCCCTGGGCACAAAGTGCTGGATGTGAGAGAAGCCGATTCCAATCTCTCTGTTGTTAATGCAATGTTTTTTTAAAAGCCAGTAATGCATTTGGAGGCAAACCTGAGCACTGTAGTGCTCCATGTGTGGTCTAAACTGAAGCAGCTGCTTGTTACAGTTTAAAAGTTAGATTTTTTTTCTTTTTTTTACTAAAACCTGAGTACTGTAACACTCTGTGCAGGCAGAATACAAACTGTAGCAAATGTATGCTACATTTATAGCAAACAGTTTGCTAAAATTTAAAAGAAGATTTTTTTTAACTAAAACATGAGCGCTGTAGCACTTTATGCAGGCAGGGTATAATCTGTAGCAACTGTTTGCTACATTTATAGCAAGCAGTCTGCTACAGTTTATAAGAAGAAATGTTTATTTATTTTAATAAAAGGGGACTGTGTGGGATAAGGGCACAGAAACAGGACCTGAATGATTGGGCGGGGGGGGGGGGGGGTGTTGTGCATCTGGCTACCTGGTTGGTGGCAATAGAAGGAATGTCTGTTTTTTTTTTGCTCTTCACTGGAATGCCCAGGTTTTTGTGCATATGGCATTACTGGATGCAGCATTATTTTGTACACCTTATTTTAGCTTACTTGGCATTCTTGTGTCATACACTGCTCCTGACATTCTGTGCCAGATAGCTGCAGAACCTCTGATTCTAACACTGACCTCCTCGTTCAGACTTTCCTTCTCCTCAGCCACATCTCCCAAGTACTTGAAGCTACTCACTTGTTCCACTATATTCTCATCTATCTCAATTTTCAGCTTTTTGTTATTTCCCCCATTTGCATGCATAACCACTGTCTTATCTGTACTCAGTTTCATCCCATGTACCTTCTGTTTGTATGCCAGTCCGCTATCATTTAGCAGTACCACATTGTTTACATACAGCAGCTTTGTTGCTCTATCCCCTCTGATGTATTTACTGGGATAGTCCATCAGGAGTATGAACAGGAGTGGGCTCAGAGCTGAACACTGATGCACACCCAGTCCCACAGGGAACCCCTCTATGAGTTCAAATAGTGCTCATACTTGTGCGATTGGGTTGTTGTACCTAGACAGCACCAATTGCGCTACCATTCTACAAATTGTGTTTAAAGTTAAGTATCTCTTTAATATGCATTCAACTCTGACATGTCATGAAATGCTACCACATGGACATAAGTACGTATGGGCTGAGATCCTCACTAATTTCATTAAATGCTTAGAAAAAAAATATAAAATGGAGAGCTTCTGCAGAAATCATCAGCAATGATGAAATGTAATATAGGTTCATAGGTTCATACTAGGCTAACTTTTGTCCCAGAGTTCCTTGAATGTCTATATGGTGGGGTATGTTAGGAGATAACTAAGGGTTATGTGTGTGTGTGTGTGTGTGTGTGTGTGTGTGTGTGTGTGTGTGTGTGTGTGTGTGTGTGTGTGTCATGTTAGTTGGGGATTAATTTACTTTCTGTTGACATATATACATCAGACATGGGGCCCAGGCCAGGTGACTTTGTGATTTCCCATCCAATGATCAAGGTTTTTTTTGAACAAGGTTAAGGATGAACTCTTTTTCACATAGATGGGGAGCTTATACCGTAGTGCGGGGATCCTTTGAGACACATATCAGTCGCTCCAGCAGGTTCTATTTATATTGCAGACAACATTCAAGTCCTTGGATCTAATGTTTCCTGGTGTTCTATGTCTTCCAGATGTGCAAGAGATCTTTCAGAGCTGGATCTGAGGATGCCTTATATGCTAGGCATAGATCGCCTCTAAGTAACTTGTAGGAGACTGAGTACAGAGACAGAGAGAGAGACAGGACCATAAGGTGAACCGGACAGGGCTGTAACATACTAAAAACTGCGGCAACTAAGCCATGTGTAATTTAGTGTTATATCACAATAAATAAAAGCCCTTTTCACCCAGTTTAGGATCACAAGCCTCCTTCATAGACTGTAGACAAACAGTAACCCTACCCTTCCTCTGGAATAGGCAAGCCAGCATTAAGTTAATCATTCCAATCCCATTACCCAGCTCCGTCAATGAGCAGGCCCAGTACTTAACCCTAGGTGACCAGGGTTGCATTCATTGATTTAGCTTTCTGTGTCACAGAGCAATTTATAATTGAAAAAAAAATCTATGACAGATGATTAAGGGCTTGTAGACTTGTAAGGCTTGCTGAAATTTTGTAATGGTGATGCACTTCTTTATATGGAAATGTGCTGAACTGAAAATTGCTTGTTTTCAAGCTCGTAGCAGAGGAAGAAGGGAAAAAGCACAGTTTGCAGCATGCAGTCATGTATAAATGTAGTTTGCATGCTAATTTTATACCAGAAGGAATGCAAAATATAAGGACATAAGTCTTAGACAAAATGACTCCATAACAAAAAACATGCTATATTTTGCATTATGTACTAATGAGATAAAAAGACTGTAGAGCACTCTCAGACTTGCAAGTCAATAAGCCTTTTTTTTGTGCTCCTTGCAGCTGACCATTGATTGATTGCTTCCGGGGCCTTACCTTTTTCTCTGGGTCTGCTGGCATTCCTCACTTCTCCTGGCCTTACTTTAATCCATGCTCAGGGCCAATGTAGAGATTCAGGCTCCAGGTATAGTGTCTTATTGCTGCTAAGGAGTGTTTTCTGTTTATGCCCTAACCATCCTCTCTATGTGCACCCATTAACATCCAGGAGTGGATATGCTGGCATATCATCCTGCATCAGTTGTTACTCAGCCAATGCCCTCCCATGATCTTCCCTTTTGAAAGCACATCCCCACTGTGATTCCCTAGCCTTCATGTGCACACCAATCCTTCCCCCATGCCTCAGACACCCAAGCCAATAATTGTGCTCATGTCACCTAGGCTGTAGTCAGACCTTTATCCCACTGCATCACATTAGTCAGGGCTTTATCCCACTACATCACAGCACCAGCTTTAGCCTTTGGCCTTGGGTCTCACAACACCCTAGTTGTTGCATGACATGCAAGGCACAACCTCAAGACATAGCAAAGGCAGAGCAAAATGTGAAGAATATGCTGGTGTTTCAGCATTAGAACTGTGGGATCTGGAAGAGCAGATGTAAGGTACAACCTCAAGACATAGCAAAGGCAGAGCAAAACGTGAAGACTATGCTGGTGTTTCAGCATTAGAACTGTGGGATTTGGAAGAGCACATGTAAGGTTCAACCTCAAGACATAGCAAAGGCAGAGCAAAATGTGAAGAATATGCTGGTGTTTCAGCATTAGAACTGTGGGATCTGGAAGATCACATGTAAGGTACAACCTCATGACATGGCAAAGGCAGAGCAAAATGTGAAGACTATGCTGGTGTTTCAGCATTAGAACTGTGGGATCTGGAAGAGCAGATGTAAGGTAGAACCTCAAGACATTGTAAAGGCAGAGCAAAACGTGAAGACTATGCTGGTGTTTCAGCATTAGAACTGTGGGATCTGGAAGAGAACATGTAAGGTACAACCTCAAGACATAGCAAAGGCAGAGCAAAACGTGAAGAATATGCTGGTGTTTCAGCATTAGAACAGTGGAATTTGGAAGAGCACATGTAAGGTACAACCTCAAGACATGGCAAAGGCAGAGCAAAATGTGAAGACTATGCTGGTGTTTCAGCATTAGAACTGTGGGATCTGGAAGAGCACATGTAAGGTTCAACCTCAAGACATTGTAAAGGCAGAGCAAAACGTGAAGACTATGCTGGTGTTTCAGCATTAGAACTGTGGGATCTGGAAGAGCAGATGTAAGATACAACCTCAAGACATAGCAAAGGCAGAGCAAAACATGAAGAATATGCTGGTGTTTCAGCATTAGAACAGTGGGATCTGGAAGAGCAGATGTAAGGTACAACCTCAAGACATAGCAAAGGCAGAGCAAAACATGAAGAATATGCTGGTGTTTCAGCATTAGAACTGTGGGATCTGGAAGAGAACATGTAAGGTACAACCTCAAGACATTGTAAAGGCAGAGCAAATCGTGAAGACTATGCTGGTGTTTCAGCATTAGAACTGTGGGATCTGGAAGAGCACATGTAAGGTACAACCTCAAGACATAGCAAAGGCAGAGCAAAATGTGAAGACTATGCTGGTGTTTCAGCATTAGAACTGTGGGATCTGGAAGAGCACATGTAAGGTACAACCTCAAGACATAGCAAAGGCAGAGCAAAATGTGAAGAATATGCTGGTGTTTCAGCATTAGAACTGTGGGATCTGGAAGAGCAGATGTAAGGTACAACCTCAAGACATTACAATCCACTCTGCTACAGGCCCCATGAAGGCTCAGTGTCTCTACAGTAAGTGTTTTACAACTGTAAATGCCTATTTATGTTGAATCGTATTAGACATTTTACAACTGTATATGTTTATATTGAATTGTGTTAGACATCTAATATGTTTTATGCTTTATTATTGATGTTACTATGGCATGCACCAAGTTGTTACTAGTATAATAGTATGTATGGTCTATTTGCATAGCTGCACCTTGTTCACTAATGTTATTCATGTAATAGTGTTGTGTGTAGACAGCTCATACTCAGTGGCGGCTGGTGACTTCAAATCACAGGGGGGCTGCAGGAGATGCTGAATGGGCGGGGTCAAAGGGAAGGGGTGTGGTCAACCATAAAGGGGAGGGGCTATGCACAAAACCACAAAAAAAACTAACTTTAATTAAATACGCTGCCCTGGGTGGCAAACCATCATTATGAAAGTCCAATCAAGACAAAAATAAGTGTAGAAGAATAAAAATATTTCAATGCATTGGCTGCATGACAGCTTACTTAATATCTAGATGGAAACAAAAGGTTGTGAGGCATGAAAAAATAAATTACTTTTTAAATACATTACTGGAATGCCAGTCAAAATCAAGTATAAGAAAACCAGAAGCAATCAACTCAAACCACTTCTCCTTGCACTGCAGTTCTAATTATAATATATTCAGCTTTATTAAAGTACCAAGCAACATGCTGAAAGTAGAAATCTATGTGATGCCCCCACTTGTAAAAATGTTTCTTATCCAAAAAGACCTGCTGCCTGACAACTTGTTTCATGGGGAAAACATGATAAAAGTAAAAATGAAAAGCAAACAAGAAACAAGCTCAAGATACATTGCTTAAAGGATTACTGTACAGGTTATGGACCACACATGATTGGCATTCTGTTTAGTTTACGGGTAAAGCCTGTAGAGATGACTGGAAGTCTCCAACAAGTGTAATGAGCTTTTTAAAATAATGGAATCCTGTCCTTTAATACCCAAGGCTTATACATTATCTAGTCAATTATTCTCTGCATGGCAACAACAGAAAGGCTTTCAATGTTGGCAATTCTTTAACAGTATGCTTATTAAAGCTTACTTGCATCTTACGATGTCAGACAAGCTTACCTTATGGTCATTAAAGCATTGCTACTTAAACACAGAGCAACAGGCACTTTGAGTAATAAGCATAAATCAACAGTACAAAAATATGACAGAAACCAGACCATTCTGCAAAATCAAGGACAGATGAAAAGCCACTGTAGTACTTATGCAGTGTGTCCTCCCCATCCAAGGTAGATACAACTACTCCTTGCCTTGCTTGGACACATCCAGAGTCACTACATGGGGAGTGGGGTGCAACAAGCATGTCACAATTTGAAATCTCTCTGGCTGACTGTGATGGCCCTGACACATTTGTCATACCTCTCAACTTCAAGAGCAAGAAATCTGGACAAAGCCATACACAGAAGTGGGACAAAGGCACAACAATAAGGACAATTTTTAAATATTGCTCTAATAAACTTAGAAAGATAATAGAATAGGTCTTGCATTAGTATGAATTTTCTGAAGGGTATAAAATCTGAAACTCAAATGTCTGTCATTTTCTAACTTCAGTCTTTAGTGATTTGTCACTAATTTGCCAAAAAACACAATTTTATGAAAATGGACCAAAAATGTGATGCAAAAATATAAAATAGACACACAATACAGCTTCTACCTGTCAAAGGAGGGACACTTTAATATTAGTACTGCTACCTTGAGCAGCTGACAAAATAAAAGAATCTACATGCATTTCAAGTAATCTATAACTTTGATTATTACAGTTATTTCTTAATTGTAAACCCTCCATGTTTTCTTCCAAAATTGCTATTTTATGGAGGGATTATTAGGGGAAGAGCAACATTTTGAGCCAAAAATTGGGGACAGTTGAGAGGTTGGCTATGCCTAATTCTATAAAGCAATTTATTTGCATGTACCTCTCAACCTGTTAATGCAGTAAATCTGAACAAGGCCAAATATATTGGGGCACATATAAACAGTACTAAAAATTGCTCTTGTATAAATTGAGACAGTTGATAGAACGGCTCTTACTTTAACATGCATTTTTATGAAGGTTATGAAGTCTGAAACTTATTATTTAGTGACTTCTGGCAAATCATTTAGGAATTAAAACTACAAATTTTATGAACAACAAACCAAAAATAAGAAGCAAAAATCTATTCATTCTTTGAAAATCTGGACAGTTGGGAGGTATAGTTCAGCTGGGCCTGTCTGAGTTTGCTGCCCTTCCCCTGACAAAATAATGGTTGAACTGGAGCCTCTGCAGCCATTCCAATTAACCATTACTTGGCTATTTCACTCCATTTACCATAAACACTAATGTGCATACTGCTTTACTTCAATGATTGGACTTCATTTGAAAGTTTTATTTTGTATTTTACAGCACAAACATTAAGTCATCTGTTAAACAAAGCAATGCAGTCTCACAATGAAAACTTAGCATTAAAACTTCTCTGCCCTTGAAACTCACATTCATTGAAACAGCATTGAAACCCACATTCAAAGAAAATACATTTTGCCAGTGGCAGATAAAGATTAATTTTGGGCTGTTTTCGAATCATAGGCCCTTGCATATGAAACATACATGTGCTCTTTGATACACCTTCCTCATTGTACTAAAAATTATATTCCTTGTACAATACAGTACACTTGTTAGAGGGTGTTTTAAATTTGTTTTGAACATTTTTCCAGTAAGCAATGAAACAAAACATATGCACCCATAATGGCAAAACTGCCCAGTTGAGAACATTTATCATAAAAAAGTCTACTCAGACTTCCACAGTCCACCATTATTAGTAAATATACACAATTCTACAGTCCACCATTATTAGTAAATATGCACAATTCCACAGTCCACTATTATCAGTAAATATGCACAATTCTACAGTCCACCATTATCAGTAAATATGCACAATTCTACAGTGCACCTTTATCAGTAAATATGCACAATTCTACAGTGCACCTTTATCAGTAAATATGCACAATTCTACAGTCCATATTCAGTGAATTCAGTTCTTGCCATAGCTGTCAACCTTAGCACAAAAACCTGGACGAAGCCAATAATGGGGGAATACAGTCCCAAAAATAGGGACAAATTTAAAATATTCATCTTATTAACTTAGAAAATTGCTAGAAAAAAAGGTTGTGCTACTATGTATTCTGAAGAACATGAAGTTTGAAATTCAAATGCCGGTCAATTTTACTGCGGACAGAACAAAAACAATTTTCAGCAGAGACGCAGGGATTAATACTGCAGACACGTCTTTGTAAAATGGCAGGGCATCAGAGCAAATCCACACAAACACAGAGAGGAGATGCAGACTCCACACAGAAGCCACCCCAACCAAGAATCAAACCAGAAAATCTATAGCTGTGAGGCAACAATACTACCACTGCACCATCAAATCTGCAAGGAATTAAGCATTCAGAAACCTGAAGTCTGAAATTCAAATGCCGGTCAATTTTACTGCGGACAGAACAAAAACAATTTTCAGCAGAGACGAGGAATTAATACTGCAGACACGTCTTTGTAAAATGGCAGGGCACCAGAGGAAATCCACACAAACACAGGGAGGAGATGCAGACTCCACACAGAAACCACCCCAACCAAGAATCAAACCAGAAAACTTACAGCTGTGAGGTAACAATACTACCACTGCACCATCAAATCTGCAAGGAATTAAACATTCAGAAACCTGAAGTCTGAAATTCAAATGCCTGTCAATTTTACTGCGGACAGAACAAAAACAATTTTCAGCAGAGACGCAGGGATTAATACTGCAGACACGTCTTTGTAAAATGGCAGGGCACCAGAGCAAATCCACACAAATACAGGGAGGAGATGCAGACAGAAGCCACCCCAACCAAGAATCAAACCAGAAAACCTATAGTTGTGAGGTAACAATACTATCACTGCACCATCAATTATACAAGGAATTAAACATTCAGAAACCTGAAGTCTGAAATTCAAATGCCTGTCAATTTTACTGCGGACAGAACAAAACAATTTTCAGCAGAGACGAGGGATTAAAACTGCAGACACATCTTTGTAAAATGGCAGGGCACCAGAGCAAATCCACACAAACACAGGCAGGAGATGCAGACTCCAAACAGAAGCCACCCCAACCAAGAATCAAACCAGAAAACCTATAGCTGTGAGGCAACAATACTACCACCGCACCATCAATTATGCAAGGAATTAAACATTCAGAAACCTGAAGTCTGAAATTCAAATGCCTGTCAATTTTACTGCGGACAGAACAAAACCAATTTTCAGCAGGGATTAAAACTGCAGACACGTCTTTGTAAAATGGCAGGGCACCAGAGCAAATCCACACAAACACATGGAGGAGATGCAGACTCCACACAGAAGCCACCCCAACCAAGAATCAAACCAGAAAACCTATAGCTGTGAGGCAACAATACTACCACTGCACCATCAAATACGTAAGGATTTAAACATTCAGAAACCCTTAAGTCTGAAATTCAAATGCCTGTCAATTTTATTTAACATTTTTTAATCAGGACAGTCTGACTTGGAACAAATAAACAATTTTCAGCAGAGGCCCAGGAAGAAATAATGCAGACATGTCTTTGTAACATGGGAGGACACAAAAGCAAACCCACACAAACACAGGGAGAAGATACAGACCCCACAAAGAAGGAACCCCAGCCAAGAATCAAACCCAAGAACCTGCAGCTGTGAGGCAACAATGCTACTACTACACCATCAAATATCAAGCATTGCAACATTTACAAACCACAGATATTATGAGGAACAGATCAGATCGAATATGAGGCAAAAATCTGAAATTTTTTTACAAATGGTGGTGGGTAGGGAACTCAAGTCTTTAACACCTGCATACAGGGTACAGGGTTCAAGCCTGAGGCATTCCCTACCACACCACCATAAGCACCTGGGGCATTTTCACACACACACACACACACACACATACATCCAGCTAACGTACATTCTTCCCGCGCAATTCTGAAGACCCGCGAGATCCCAATGCTCCATCCCGATGCCGACGAGATCCCTAATGCTCTGTCCCGAGTCCCTGCTGCTCCTCTTGCAGTCCGGACGCGACCCATAATCCTGGCGGGTCTGTGCACTGTAAAAGTGCACAGATGTCTCCTTGTGTCCCCCTATGGGGACGGCCGGACTGCCTTGAGCATGCGCATAGACCGACAGTAGTCAGGACTCGGTCTATGCGCGAAGTCCGCGAATTTTGAAAAAATAATTTTTTTTATTTTTCATTTTTCTTTCTTTCTTTTTTTATTTTTGAGGGGGCTGCAGTCCGGCAGCCCTATGCCACGAGCCGCCCCTGCTCATACTAGTGTCTAAATTATTTCTATAAGTTTGTGCTGTTACTGGTGGATAGAATCACATTAGAGAACCACGACAGATTGCTGCTCGCTATATTTTTATCTGTGGCTGCATAACTGTCTGGGTTTTTGTTTTTTAATGTTCTTCCAATTGGCTCAGTATCTGCATATACTAAGTAGTGGTTCAGGACATTGTCCTGCATGTGGTAGCTATTTGCTCAGTGTGTTTTTTATAATCTTTATAATATATATTTACCATCTCAAAAGTGCTTACTCCTCTCTGTACTCTTCTTTTCTAGACCTAACACCACTCTTAAGTATTCAACTGCGGTACCACCTTTAACATTCCTATAAGAAAAGTGCAGTCCGGGTCTGAACTGTCTGCAAACAGCTACAGTTAACTTTGAGTATGTGTCTAACTGTTTGAGACAATCTTCATTTTCCCCTGGAGAGCACTGTGCTTTGGCTGTAAGCAGCCCCCCCCACCACCACACACATCTTCCACCTTCTCTTATTCCCTTCTGTTAGCAAATAGTATCCATAACTGATCAATACTGTGTGTTTGTGTATTTAAACTATACCACAGTAGCCTACTGATACAAGGTTATCCTGGTTTTCCACCTGAGAAATTAAGACAAGTCTTACAGTTTCGGAGCAGTCCTTGGTCAATTGTGATTGTTCTCAACACATACTTGTCTTGCTTTGTGATTGTTTCCAGCCCCTCATACAAGAACCTAACAGGGTCTCTACCCGCTTCGCTCCCCGCCCTGCCCCCTATTCACTCCCGCCCCCAGTGGTCCCACCTTTATTGCACTCAAACCCCTCCCATCTTTCCAATAGCCAACCACAGCGCTAACCCAACACTACCTCCTCCATATTCCCTCTACTGTCACACTTCAACTGACATGTACAAGCATACCTTTCCTTTGCTCACTGCATGCACTCTCCTTGCATATCTTACATCCTACCAAAGCTCCATCATTCCCCCACTCAACCACTACCACTGTACTACTACTCACACCACCACCCATGTCTCACCCATACTCAGCTCCGCTGCCGCCAGCTCAAGAACCATCCCTATGCACCCCCCACATATTCTACCAACTATATTACTCAAACATAAAGCATCCCTACAACTTAACATAGTAACCCTCCCACCATACCTATTACCCACAGAGAACAATCATAAAATTTCCCTTATAAACAAACACATTCAAAAACTGAGAAAACTAATAATCTCATGCATATCAAAACTAGCCCTAAGTGGAGACATGCACCCCAACCCTGGCCCTACCATCTCCAACCCCAATCCTCATAATCAGACTAGAAACCACAACTTCTCCCATATTACAGCCAATAGAAAGCCAAGTGACTTCCTTCTACTAAGCCTAAATATTAGAAGTATATCCAACAAAGTCCATGAACTCCATGCCACCATAGACTTATACTCCCCAGATATAGTCATCCTGACAGAAACCTGGCTAAAACCTCACATTACCAGTGAGCAAATACTCCCTACAGGTTACGGCATACTAATAGTAGACCGGCTAAACAAAAAAGGAGGTGGTGTAGCTATAATATTTAAACAACATCTAAACATCCAGATCTTAAAATCATCAGCTCCACAAATAGGCAATGAAGAAATAATATATACCAACCTCAAAATTAACCGAAACAAAACCATCAACATAATTGGATGCTACTTCCCACCTGGCCAAAACATCCCTCCACTAGAAAACCTCCTCAGCTGGTCTACCCACCATCTCCCCAAGAAACTATCATCTTAGGTGATTTCAATATTGACTGGCAATCCTGTTCTGGCAACAATCCAACCCATCATGTACACCTTCATGGCTTCACCCAACTAGTCCAGTCACCAACAAGGATAAATAAATACTCCAGCAAGCACTCTACCCTGGATTGGATACTAGTCAGTAAGAACCCCCAGTCATATATAACAGGCTGCTTATCAGATAGCCTCAGTGATCACTCCCCAACATTCCTACTCAAAAAATACCTGTACCAAGCTAAACCTGTCATCTATCATCAAATACGTAAAAAAATAAACTTTAACCCACTCACATTCATCTCATCCCTCAAAGAATGTAACTGGCATGCTCTAAAGTACCTCAGTCTAGATGACGCAGTTGAATCTTTTAATACTACCTTCCTGAACATCCTTAATTACCATGCCCCCATAAGATTTTCCAGAACCAAAGCACAACCCTCCCCATGGCTACAGAAAACCACTAAGTCAGAAATGAAAAACAGGGATAAAGCCTGGGAGCACTGGCGCAAAACC
The DNA here is from genome assembly GCF_019279795.1 of Protopterus annectens. Taxonomy (NCBI): domain Eukaryota; kingdom Metazoa; phylum Chordata; order Ceratodontiformes; family Protopteridae; genus Protopterus; species Protopterus annectens. Next base: position 1,130,101,585 of record NC_056745.1, read on the forward strand.
AAAACCCCCGCAGCTAGACAGAAATTCCTAGAACTACGCAATAGAGTCAAAAAGCTAATAAAATGGGACAAATTCCAATACTACCAGTCTGCCCTAGACTCCTCACAACACAGCCCCAAACAATTCTGGTCCTCCATAAACTCCATCCTCCACCCAGGTAAAGTCAGTACCCCTCCTCCTAACATCCCTCACTCCTCAGAAAATATTGCTACCTCATTCAACACACACTTCACTGAAACCATACTATCACTAGCTAAACAACACAACCCCCCTCCCCTCCAACCCACACCTTCAACTAGTAATCTCCCCACTGCCTTCTCTTTTTCTCCTGTACCTACCTCCAACATAAAAAACTCTTAACTAAACTTAAACCCACCAAATTAGCATCAGACAACCTCCCATGTGAATACCTACAAATCGCAGCTGATGCTCTGGCCTACCCAGTATCCATCTTGATTAACTGATCTCTGTCAGAAAGTTACGTTCCCACATTGTGGAAAGTCTCACATATAATTCCCCTCCACAAAGGCGGACCTTCTGCAGAACTAACCAATTACCGCCCCATAGCTATTCTCTCTCCACTCTCCAAAATACTAGAGAGATGCATACACTCTCAGGTCTCACACTACCTCCTTACTAACAACCTCCTTTCCAGTACTCAGCATGGTTTCCGACCAAACCATAGCACCACCACTGCCTTACTCTCCTTTACTAACACTATCCTTCAGCATAAAAACAATGGCTATCTCTCCTCTGCTACTTTCCTAGACCTATCTAAAGCATTTGACATGGTCCCACACAAACAACTTATCTCTGTCCTCAATAACCTATCCTTCTCACAATCAGTCACCAACTGGTTTCAGAGTTACCTGTCTGACCGCCAACAATCCGTTGTATGGCAGAATGACATATCTCCCCAACTACATGTCTCCATAGGCGTTCCCCAAGGATCCATCCTTGGACCCCTACTTTTCTCTGTTTACACCAATAATCTAGCCTCTGCCACCAAACATGGCACACTCATCCAATACACAGATGACTCTACCATCATCTGCTCAGCCCAGTCCCTACCCAAACTGCAAAAAGTCACACAGGAAGCCTTTTCCTCTGTTGAAACATGGTTATCCGATGCCCAATTAATACTCAACCCAAACAAAACTAAACTACTCATCTTCCAACCCACCAAACATACTCAAAACAACTCTCACTTTAACATCACAGCAAAAGACAACACCACTATATACCCAACTGAACACACCAAATTGCTAGGAGTGGAAATAGACAATAAACTAAAATTTGACATTCACATATCCATGACCATAAAAAAAGTCCACAAAAAACTAGGAGCATTATACAGAAATAAACAATTTCTCACCAAAGCAGCAAAGATTTCAATAGCAAATTCCCACCTTATCTCCACCCTACTTTATGCCTCTCCAGTATATACCAACCTAAGGCAATGTGATCTAAACAAGCTAGAGACCTGCTACAACTAAATCGCAAAATTCGTCACAGGGGCATCCTACCGTAGTCACCACTGTCTCTCACTTGCTGAACTGGGCTGGCTTGAACTCCCACACCTCCTTCAGTGGTATCAACTCTCACTCACCCACAAACTAGTATATCATCCACTAAATGTCCCATCCCTCCAGAATCTACTCCAACCCTATCGCACCACCAGACCACTAAGATCCAGCAACAAAAATCACTTGCAGATCACTAAAGCCAATAACTCTGCTGGTGAAGCACTATTCTCTTGCGCCATAGCCAAATTATGGAACTCACTCCCACCCACAATTACCTCCGTACCATCATGCACCAACTTCAAAACTTTATTAAAAGTGCACCTAAAAACATGCTGACTATGCCCTTGCAACTCCCACTCTAATATCATCCATCCCATCCAACTACTACCTTTCTTTCACCTCCACTAACTACTTTGATGATAGCAAGCTCAGATGCTCATAAGCCTAGTACTTATTATACAGCAGGAACTTCTCATTGCTACATTTGTTAATGCCTGTTATGTACTTCACAGATAAAGATTCTAGTTGTCTACTGATGTACTATGTTCTTCATCTGTAAATATGTTGTAAGTAATTTCTATGTTAAATTGTTAATCACTATGTAATCCAATGTAACTACTGTCTGTTTATTTTACTGTGGAGCTTTTCTCCCCAGGCCTCCGCTGAAAATGGACCCACGTCCAGTCGGACACTCCCGGTCAACAAATTTAAACAAACAAATAAATAAATAAATAAATAGCAAAGGCAGAGCAAAACATGAAGACTATGCTGGTGTTACAGCATTAGAACTGTGGGATCTGGAAGAGCAGATGTAAGGTACAACCTCAAGACATAGCAAAGGCAGAGCAAAACGTGAAGACTATGCTGGTGTTTCAGCATTAGAACTGTGGGATCTGGAAGAGCAGATGTAAGGTACAACCTCAAGACATAGCAAAGGCAGAGCAAAACATGAAGAATATGCTGGTATTTCAGCATTAGAACTGTGGGATCTGGAAGAGCACATGTAAGGTACAACCTCAAGACATAGCAAAGGCAGAGCAAAACATGAAGAATATGCTGGTGTTTCAGCATTAGAACTGTGGGATCTGGAAGAGAACATGTAAGGTACAACCTCAAGACATTGTAAAGGCAGAGCAAAATGTGAAGACTATGCTGGTGTTTCAGCATTAGAACTGTGGGATCTGGAAGAGCACATGTAAGGTACAACCTCAAGGCATAGCAAAGGCAGAGCAAAACTTGAAGACTATGCTGGTGTTTCAGCATTAGAACTGTGGGATCTGGAAGAGCAGATGTAAGGTTCAACCTCAAGACATAGCAAAGGCAGAGCAAAACATGAAGAGAATGAGAGGAGCCCAGTGGGAAGTCAGTGGGTAGTAAGGCTATGGAAATTCAAGCAGCTGTTGAAATATGAAAATCAGACACTGAGTTGCAAAGGCAGAAACTATTTGTTTACTTATGTCTGTGCAATAAGCTTAGGGAAACTTTGGCTTAATATTTGTAACTAAAAACTATAAGAAAAGAAAATAGGTTCTTATGTATTTTACTGCATAATATCAAGTATATGAGATTACATTAGGACATTAGGAACACATAACAACACTAGTGACATAAAGCTGGGCAGAATAAAGCAATTACAGCCCCCCTCCCACACAAAAATATGCCCCATAACTCCTACCAATAGTAAATGTAGACAAAATACATTGTTTTCTGTACACTGCAGTGGTGAGAATAACACTGTTGTTTATAAATGTTCAGACTGTAAACCTTGAGGGAAAGCAGCAGCGTATAACATTCATCAATAAAGAGAATAATAAAGGCAACAATATTTTAGTCTTGACTGAAATTCGTTCCTTAAAGGTCAGCAAAGTACATATAGTAATAGAAATCGATAAATGTTTAACGTAAAGATAATCCACTTGATCAGCCTGTAGCAGGTTCTCTGTTATCACACTGAAAAGAACACCAGTACATGCCCAGTGACTTACAAGTCATGTACTACTGCTGTGCATTGGGTTCCACAAAGGCTTTGTTAGACAGTGTGGGGTAAGAGTAACATTTGAACTGTTTTTGTCACTAGTTACTAAGAGGACCAAACAAATGAGAGCTGATCTACAAAACTTCCTCAAATGAAAACAAATTAAAATAAAACAATACAATACGGAGACATGAGGTGAGATACCCTACTGTGCCTCCATGTCAAGAACTAGTACCTTTGTTATTTATGTACATCTGGCTCCTGGTAGGCTTGAACAATATATACCAGCATGCACATTAATAACGTTATTATATAGGTGGAAGAATGCTTCATGCATAAGTCCAAAGTAAGAAACATATCAATATATAGCAGCATGTACATTAATGATGTGAATATATAGGTGGAAAAATGCTTCATGCATAAGTCCAAAGTAAGGAACATATCAATATATAGCAGTATGTACAGTAATGATGTGATTATATAGGTGGCGCAATGCTTCATGCATAAGTCTAAAGTGAAAAAGGTATCAAAAATTTATAAAATTATATTTGCATGGAAGGTGCCAAGCACCAAGTGCCTCATGCTAAATTAGACCTTGGACACCTCTAATACTGACACAAAGCAGCTATAGAAGGATACTTTTCATCACTTTCCATTACCATTCAAAATATACTCCTTGTAGAGCTTCAGATGTGTTTTCTGCACACAAAAATGACACTGACTCCAGTGTAAAACAAGTATTTTCATATAGGTATGACATTATCATTGTGACCTTCATCAGAGTGAAATTACAATAGAGAGCTCGGCTGCATGGGGTAGTATCAGGGGGCTGATGGTGATCTGATTAGTGTGATAGTGTAGTTACACACTGCAGACACCCTGTGTGTATGTATGTGTGTCGTGTGTGTGTGTGTGTGTGTGTGTGTGTGTGTGTGTGTGTGTGTGTGTGTGTGTGTGTGTGTGTGTGTGCGTGCGTCTATGTGTCTGTGTGCAAATGTGCATGTGCTTGTAGGTGCCAAAACATCTTGTATTTTGCTAGAGCATTATGAGCGGACAAGGTGATCCGCTGTGGCAAACCCTAACCGGGGAAAAGCCGAAAGAAGAAGAAGACTAACCAGGGCATACTGTTTCACAGAAAGGACATCTATCTCATTGAGCTCTAGTCCAGCACTGCCTCTGTTTTTTCCACTAAAATATGATTATAAAATAAGCAACTGAGAGAACTTTCATTGTCTCCTAGACCAAGAATTGTACATCATCACGCACACACCATCAAATGTACAATAAATCTTTACATAACAGGGTTTTTACAAGAAGCAACCCCCTTTTGCACCCCCACCCCCTCACATTTATGTATATACTAACTATAAGATAACACAACATTGAGGAAAAGGAGACACTGTTTAATCCCCAGTATTACACAACCTGGTATATACTAAGCATGTTACCAAAATGTTGCATTTTACCATTGATGAACTGGTAATTGATCAGAGGACTGACATATACACATGCTCACATGAAACACAAGGAATAACTATTGTGCCAGTGGTGCAACAGGCAGCACACCACCTTTGCTGCAGAAAGCTATGGGTTCTACTCCCACACGTGGTAGCTCTGCTACTCCCACAACAGGTATATAGAGCTGACACCACAGTGCAGCATAAGGGGGTGCACCATTCTTGTGTGTGTCATCCTTCAAATGAGACGTTAAACCGAGGTCCCATCTGCTTGAGTTGGTGGTAGCTCAGTTGGATGCAAAAGATCATAGGACACCCATCCAAAAGAGAAGGGGAAGTTTGCTGGTCAAATTTCCCTCATAGTATAAATGCCACCTAGGGTCTCCTGTGAAAAGAGGCTACCAGACTAGTGCGAGTAACCCAATCAACAAAGGATAAACAAATAATAAAAAACTGATGGAGAGGTTTTACATGCACATTTTTTCTGAGTGGGATGATATGATACAAGTCACTAATAAAAAGGAAAACTACAAGTGTGACTATGAATAGCATAACCATTGTAGTGCAACTAATAAGCATATCCAACACCTGCTCAGCATATTCCCACTAGCTAGCTTGTTTTCCTGTTGGGGTGATATGAGTTTTTGTATTATAAGAAAATATTTTTTTGTAGAAAAAAGGAACATGTCCAAATTACATAATTTTCTTTACAAATTAAAAATGTCAATTTACATGAAATAGCACTCATTTTGATGTCAATAACGTTCACACTGAGCCAAGACCACTTTTACACCATGTCAGTGTTGTCATCTTATTTTGTTTGTAAATTATTTGCATTTACATAGTTACAACATGTAATGCTGATGTGTTTGTGTTTCTTATATTTCTTGCCCATTAACAAAAAAATGGGTAGATGTATAAACCTTCCTCTTATTTCTTCAATAATTTGATGCTGAATAAGCAGTTTGCAAACTATACCCTGATATAATTTTTGTTTTTCAAACATATTCACATTTGTCTTTACAACAAATGAGAAAATTATTTTTTCTGACATTTTGCTCATTAACAGATAAGCTGAATGGTATGAACACAAAGAAGACAGCATTAGTTTTACAGAAATTTGCAAAGTAGCCAATTTTTCTACTCATAGCGGTTTATTATCCAGTATCATTTTTAAAGCTGCTCACTTCAGTTTAAGAATAATAAATGATGGTTTGTAATCTTCTTTGCTAATTCACACACACCTGAAAATCATTTGTGGTGAAAGAAAATAGCAATTACATAAATATTTTGTGTTTTGTAATACTGATTTTGATTTTAAATTATTTAAAGGAGTTGTAGAACTTTGGGGTGCACCAAAAGACAGGGCCAAAGTGTATACATATTTATTTATTTTTTCAGTCATCAAGTCTGGTTATCATGGTAACTCGTATAGTAGTTATTATGAGTACAAGATATGTGTGTGTGTGTGTGTGTGTGTGTGTGTGTGTGTGTGTGTGTGTGTGTGTGTGTGTGTGTGTGTGTGAGAGAGAGAGAGAGAGAGAGATAATAAGACTGAGAGAGATTTGTTAAACAAAACATGTTTGGGACAATAAATACATCATTTCTGATAATATTACTAACTCTGTGCTGTCAAAAAAAAAAAAAAAAATATATATATATATATATATATATATATATATATCTATGGGATCCATACAGATGCTTGACTGCATCTTTCACCGAATCCCAAATTGGTGAGCATACTTGTGTGAAAGTGCTGTTCACTGAAATAGCACTTTCGTATAAGTATGCTTGTTGTTCCAGTCATACTACGGTGCGGTAAGGGAAAATTCTCTTTTCCCCACTGTAGTGCGACCTTGGAGTGAGAATATTAAAGTAGGGGGGAGCTGGGAGGCACAGCCCCCACATCGAGGAGTGCAGGGGGGCTTGCCCCCCCTGCATTCAAGTAGATTTTGTGTTTTTTTTTAACATACTTTAACAAAAAATGCTTTTTCGATTAAAGTGCTTTCATTAAAGTGTGTTCGGTGGTTTTGGATTCGGACTTTTGATCTTTCGATCAAATGTCCTAGATATATATATATATATATATATATAAAAACATATATACAGAGATATATATATATATATATATATATATATATATATATAAAAAATATATGTCCCTCTCTCTCTCTCTCTCTCTATATATATATATATATAAATAAATAAATATATATATATATATATATATATATATATATATATATATATATATATATATACATACATACACACACAAGCAAACATGAATATATTAAAAAGAGCTACCTTTGCACTTTAATATGAAGCTGGAAAATTTTGAACAATTTATGAACACAGAGATTCTGTCATCTAGATATCTGCTGTGTATTTTTAAGAAGTAGATGCTTTGTAACTTTATTGCAGGATTAAACAAAATACTTTATTCAGAGCTGTAACTAACAAGCAGCTCATTAGATTCTTAATGACTTTTTTTCCACACATTTGTTCTTCTAAATTAAACACTTGTTCCTCATTACTCTTGTTCATATTCCTTTCTGTCCTACTGCAGCACACATAGTGCGTACACATAGCTTCATTATGGCTGGAGATGTGCAGCTGGAAACTTTACACTTTGACAGTTTTGTTCATGTGCGCACTGTAACAGCTCTTTGTTGTAATTATGATGTCATATCATCGTGGGTATGTTTCTACTCGTCTCTCTGGGCCACAGTTGAAAATTGGAATGTTCAGATGGTCATTCTAGTAACGAAAACTTAAATATATGAAGCAAAGTATGCTAAAAGATAGTTACTGGAGGAAAGTCTTACATTTCTAACACTTTTCTTATATTGCTACATCCACCTAGTTTCATCAAGTCTAATTTATTTAACAAGACCGAGTTCCAGAAAAGCAACAGTATTAATTAAGATCCATGTTGTACTTTAACATGCATAAGGTGCATATTTGACATTCTTTTCAGTGTTCTTTCACATACTTGTAGGCAGGAAGAAGACTGCTGTATGCATGCACTTTTTTTGTAGTAAGGAGTACATCTGTATTTTTCTACTTCGTATTAAACTGAATAGAGTAGCTCTCTTATTTACAAATTATGTAAGTCCTCATTTAAGGTTTATTCTTTTCAGGTTACACACAGTCAGGGCTGGGTTTAGCATTTTGGGGGCCCCCAGCAAATGTCAAGTTTGGGGCTCCTTGGACACTTCCAGTCTAAGTATCACCCTTCTAATCTACCTTTTAGTTCATCCTGTAGTGTTTTAGGTGCAGTATACAGAGCCTGAAGTATAGTTACACTACTCTTGCACTACAAGAGGCCTGTGTACCACACTATGTCAGCCCATCTCACAGAAGGACATTCACAGTTACTGGCATTTAGTTGTAGCAATGATACATTACAACAAGTCTATATACAGGGCTGGACTTAGGTGAAATGGTGCCCTAACCACTGCCCCTCCCTATACAGACATCTCATGGGCTCCAGTACTCCTGTCTGCCCCCCCCCCGGCTCTCCATATTATGCATTTTACTTTTTTCTCCCTTTTCTCACATTTTGCCTTACCCTTCAGCTTTTTCAAGAATCCATGATTTTCTATATCCTTGGAAATGTATTTTATTTTGTTTCTTTTTATACAACCTTTTCCTCCAATAACAGCTTGAATAGAAACTATCATTAAGGAAGAAATTCAGTGTTGCTGTTCAACTTTAGTTTTCCTTGCATCCTTTCAGCACACCTTTCAACACACCTTTATTGACCAAGACACCACAGTGATGACTGTTTAGGAAATAAGTCAAGTAAGCTGGGGCTCCCAGAAACCAAAGGGTTATAGATGCTCTGGGATGCATTTTAGAACATTTTCCCAACCTTTTAATCCAATGGTGGCCTGAAAAAGATCATGAGTCAGAAAAGAATTCCAGTCTTACTTTTTTTTTCTTTCAACAAAGACATAAGTTGTGCCCAAGGGTTAATGTTCAAAGCTGACAAAATAGTAGCTCACAGTAAACTAACAATACAATTGTTGTAAGGACACACAAATCCTGTCTGAGAATATTGCCTGCCTCCCTACTCCCCCCCAAAAGAAAAAGACAGTCACTGCCTGTGCATCCCTCTGATGTTAGATTGGGATGAAAGCAGAAGTTTGGATAACCATGGTCATGTATTTTAAGTGACTGCTTTCATATATATATATATATATATATATATATATATATATATATATATATATATACATAGCATGCCTTCTCACTCCTCACCCCCTTCCCTCCCAAAGACAATCAGCACTATATGTGCCTGGTGTGCGATTGTGACAAAAGTGGAAAAAAATAATGACTACAGTGGGGAATTACAATTTGTTGCTAACATACAATACACTGCCCCTGCACAAGCTATATTAACTTTCTTTGTACACCTCTGAGGTCTGTGAGAAAAGTAAAAGAAACAATGACCCCATCCCCAACAGAAGCTATACTGACCTCTTCTGCATACCTCTAAGGTTTGATTGTGATGAGAATTAAAGAAGTAATGAGCACACAGTTGTCACTCCCCCACACAACCTTCAGCAACCTTCTAGACACACATCTATGCAGGACTGGTTTTAGAATGGGTGTGGTTGAGGGTACAGGCTATCACTAAGTCCATGTCCAAATCCATTTATACATTGTGGCATGTGGTGGCCATCAGACTTCTAGAAGTTCTAAGTGTCTGACTTTTCTGTGATGTATTTTATGCCTTACTTTTGAAATATAATTACTTGATAACTGCATTTTAACCACTACACACAGAAGAGTTATGTAAGTGCCCGGCATTATTGTGTGTGTGTGTGTGTGTGTGTGTGTGTGCGTGCATAGATAAAAATCAGTGATTTTTTTTTAAACACACACACACACACACACACACACACACACACACACACACACACACACACACACACCTTCTGCGTGTTTTTGTGGTGCTGGGGTTAACCACAGCTTGTGAATAGGTGTACACACAGAAACAGTGCACGTGTAGACTCTACACAGAAAAAAAAAGTAGAGAAGAACTCAACCTGAGCTGCTACTCACTGTTCCACAGTGACAATGAATAGTTGCTTTCACGCACATCCTCTTCCTACCAAATCACCAAATATAGCCACTTATCATGTGTAAGGCCTATGTTTGTAATTGTAAGTGACAGAGAAGATGGCCAGCTGTTACTCTTAAGTAAATTGCAACCACCCCCGACACACAATTTAATAGTAATGCTGATGATGCTTTTGCTAGAAATGGAAATAAATTATAGCCAACTTGTTACTCTTACACTGCAACACACACACACACACACACACACACACACACACACACACACACACACACACACACACACACACACACACACACACACATACTTGCATAACCATAGCTTTGCAATTATTTCTGCAAATAGCAAAACACTGTGCAACACTTGAACTGGCCCAACAGATCAGTGACTATCGTTTATTAGTCATTGAACAGCAGCAGGGGCAAGTCAATTTTATTTACCTTATTGAGGAGTAATATATAGCTGTCACTGTCCCTGATTTCACAGAATGCACCTGATTGCAACTCATAAGTTTTACTCTGTCCCTCATAAAAAGTTTGATATTCTGGTAAATCCTTCAGAATTGTAGTCAATAAATCTAGACATCAGAGTTTCATACTTCTTGTTGTCCAAAAATGCATGTTGATGCAAAATGTGTTATTCTATTAGCTTTTTAAGTGAATTAGAGCAATGATAAAAAGTGTTCCTAATTTTGTGCCTTTATTCTGGTATTATGTGTGGCTTTGCCCAGAATTCTTGAGCAAAGACTTTGTGAGTTACAGTACCTGGTGTTTCTGACAGCATTTATAAGACTCCCCGAAAGAAGAAGAAAAACATCCCTGAAGACAGGAAAGCTTCAGCTCTTCTTAAAATCCAAGGTAAATACTGAGATGGGTCACTCTGGGCTACTCATCTCTAGCACTTACCTTGTTCATGTTGATTCACTGATTATAAGCTTTTTCTTAACAGGATCATATCACAACCCTGTTTTGGATAAAAAGCGTAATCAGAAAATTAATAATATTTTTTGTCCTCCTCATTTTCCCTCAACCAGCAGCAGCTTTTGTGTGGCCACCTCACAATCAATGATGATTAAGGGGCCATTGCAGCCATGGGTACTGTAGGAGCATAAAGCTGGGGCGATGATGTTAGTTTTAGTGAAGAGACTATCCAACAGCAAGCGTTAACTAAATCAAGGACACTATGTCAGTGGTAAAACACTTAATGAATCTGTGAAGTCTTTTACTTGACAAAACACTGTTACTTTAAGCAGAGATCTCCTTTACTTTTTAAGAAGATATAAATGAAAATTATCATGGTTTATTAATTGCACAAGATTACCGTACTCGTTTTTATTGGTTTGATAAGCATGTTACAAATAATCAAAATAAGATAACTTGCTGTGGTTGGGGGCTCCAGCAACCACAGGATTTGCTTGCCTAAAGCCGGTTACCAGTGCATTATGTTTGTGGTCTGCTGAAGTCCTCCCTACAAAGCTTATGCAGTTCCATTAACAACTATCACTCATCCGCAAACACTAAAAATGGTACTACTGGCATGTCTTCATTGCATAAACAATGGCTATCAGTTTGTTTTATTTAGGTTGCTACTTAAGTGTCCACTTAATATGCCTTGAAATGACCCCAGCCAGATTTATTATCTTCCCAAATATGAAATTCTGACCCAAAGAAAATAAACACAAACACTGAACTGTCACACTAGCACTACTTGTTTGAATTGCTTGTTTAAAAGAAAAGTCAATTTATATTAACATCTATGTAGACAACTGCTGCCTTGAACAGATATGCTGTCCAATGAAACTGGACTTTTAAACTATTTTGATAAAAGATGCATGATTTACATCATAGTTTTCAGGTCTTCCAGGTCTCATTTTCAGGAAGTTTCCTTAATCTGTCCCCTTTCTAAAATTCCCTCTTTCACATTTTCTTACAAAATATGTTTTTCAATTCCTGTCCAGGCCCCTTAAATGATCATAATGAAAGAACATGTGAGCTATTTACAAATTCCGTAAAGCAAGCAAATTATGCCATGAACAAGCATCCCTAATTTCAAACACAATAATAAATAAAACAAAAATCATCAAGACTCATTGCTGAAGCATTCTGACTCAGCAACACTGCTATGAGTTTTCAGCTCTTTACTTCTCCATCGGAAATACAATTAATAAATGATCGGCCTAATGGTTCCACTCTGGACTACAGCTGAAGAGATTTCTATAATAATAATGGCATCAGGATGAATAACAAGTGAATAGAAATGCCTTCCTCTCAAAGAAAGGACAGTGACTGCTAACAGGACGTGCCTTGAATAGCCATGCTATACCTCTCAATTATTTTACAAGCTGATCTTTTTGTCTATTACCCTGTTCTAAGCATACTGGAAGAGTACATTCTGCTCTAAGGTAATGCAGCAATAGGGTCTGATGCTTAAAAGAAAACAGTGGAGACAATAGGCATACATACTCCTGCGATGTAAGAAGGGATTCCCATTACCAAACAATCACTGCAAAATCAAACCTGCTACTTATCGACCCTCATACCTCTCCACCTCTTAGAGCAAGAAATCTGGACAATGCCACAAATAAAAGTGGGACAAAGGTCCTAAAATAGGGACACTTTTTAAATATTGTTCTTACAAACTTAAAAAGATGATAGAATAACAGGTTTTGCATTAGCATGAATTTTCTGAAGGGTATGAAATCTGAATCTTAAATGTCTGTCATTATTTTCTATCTTCATTCATTAATGATTTGCTACTTAAATGTCTGTCGTTATTTTCTAACTTCAGTCATTAATAATTTCCTACCCGCGGTGGTGGTGCTGCGGTAGCGTTGTCACCTCACAGTAAGATGCTATCGGGTTCGATTCTTAGCTAGAGCGTCTTCTGCATGGAGACATGCGTGAATGGGTGTACCTTAGTTGAAGGTTGTGCATCAGGCCTGGTAAGCCGGTATGTAAAAATCAACTGCCAATCATTAGCGGACCGGAGTTCTGCTGTGGCGACCCCTAACCGGGAAAAGCGAAAAGACACAGACAGACTTTCTGGATATGATAAATGGCTAGTGTGTCTGGTAACAGTGTTGTGTAGTCATTAATGATTTGCTACTAATTTGCCAGAAAACCACAATTTTATTAAATAAGGGTCAAAAATATGGGGCAAAAAACTGAACATTCTGTGAAAATCTTTACAGTTGTACGTCAACCTTACTCTGGAATTCTAATATGTAAAAAAAAAAAGTTTGCGATCGCATGAGGATGTCACACAACTGAGTGACTGTCCACCATGAGGTTCCTAGGAATGAACAGAGGAAATGGAGAAACCCATGGATGCTGTATGGGGACCTCATTCCCAGGGGAGATAATCGGGGGCATGGGTTCTGCTGGTGCCTAAGGCCAGCTATGCACACAGTGTATTTACAAATGTACTTATTTCTATAAAAAATTGTGAGTCATAATCAGCCAGTTGTCTTGAGGTGTCAGGCTAGGTTGATGATAAAGCAAGGAAGTATTAGTTTTAGCTCCTGAGTAACTGTTATCCTGTATCCTTAGGTGGTCCCTTAGCTTTTTTCTGAAATAAGTATATTTAGTCTACCATTTTACATGGGCTGAAGTACTTTTCCATTTGGCAGGTACTGCTTTGTAAAAGCTCTTTTCACCTATTAGTTTGCCAAACTGAGGTCACGTTAGTGTGATGATATTTTTTTTTTGATTCTCAGAGATAATATGGTGAGGTTTTTATGATTAAATTATTGATGACAGTGGAGCAGTTATTGTGCTGGACTAATTTAAAACTTATTTATGAGAAAAGAAAAGAGCCCTGGCAGTTACTGAGAGACAGCCAGCTTTTTTGAATATGTCACTGTGGTGCTCACTTCTTGAGGATAGTGTAATAAAATGATAGATTTTGTTAACTGCAGTTGCTAGTACTTTTATCTTGCTAGATGAGTTTAATGCTACTAACAGTAAGGTATATTCAAGTCTGGCAATTAAAATGCTTTACCTAGTGCTATGCTACATTTTAAGTGAGGTGGTTTGAGATGGAGTAGCAAAGCTCTTAATTGGACATTGTCTGTAATTAACTCTGTGGGGTACATAAAAATAAGCTGGGATGTTATATTTGTAGTGCATGACTTAGGTTATTTTGTTTCCTACATGGTCTGTAATGTTTATTGCAATATTTGTACTTATCTCCTGGGCAGGGACTGCCAAAGAACAAAGTAGCTGTTTTAATTATGCCAAGTGGCAATTTATTAACTTAGAAGTAATGGCATATTTCTTTAAATTCCAGGCTAAGTTGGGCTTCCACTGGTGTAATCTTTCACTTGTTATTTTGTATGTTATTTAAAATGTTTTGCAATCACCCTAATGTTATGCAATCAGGCATTTTATAAGGCTAGTGTTTCCAGAGAATGGCCAAAGTATCCCTTTATGCACTACTAGTGAGCTATAAAAGAGTAAAACATGTCATGTATAAAGATAGAGGGGTTTGGCTTTATTGGCCAAAATGCATCAATAAAGACTTAAAAGTAAAAAGTCAGTATTAATTCAGAAGCCATAAAGCACTCATTTTCATATATCCCATTGGCGTCTTTTGAAGAAGGTTTAAGGTATTCCACAATGCAGAATCAGATTTGCCTTGATCTTTTTGTTGTTTTTGCCCTTTTGCCTTTTCCATGTTTCATTTTCTTTTTGTTGTTTTTGTTTTCTATTTGGGATATTTTGCAGTTGCCCTATTGTTATGGACATCAGGCTTTTTATAAACAAGATTGTTTCCAGAGGATGTCCAACTATTTAATTATGTTATTCTGATAAGCAATATAGAAAGAGGGAACATTTGTCATGTTTATAGCTAATGAGGTTTGGCTTTATTAGCTTGAATGCATCAGTAAAGGCTTAAAAAAAATAAAAAAAATCAATGTACATTTAGGAGCCATGGAGATGGAACATTTGTATGGCTTTAAGAGGTCATTTGCATATATTCCACGAGTCTCCTTCAGAGGATGTTTAAGGTATTACACAGTGCTGACTGTTGTTTATCTGGTCTTTTTGTTGTTTTTGTCTGTGTGTCTTTTCTGTGTAATCGTTTTACTTGTTTTATTTTTGTAAAAGTGATAAATGTGTATAGAAGAAGAATGTCATCTGCAATAAGGGCATTTTTTCTTAGGGTCTGTGGACATGGTTATGAACCATGCGATCTGACCTAGACTGAACCTTGTGGCACTCCTGTTATAAAGGTACTATTTAAGGTAAGTTTATTGCCACTTCTAATATTAAATGTTTAATTAATTAGATAGCTTGAGAGCCAATTGATTGCTTTTGTACCGAATCATAATTTCTTTAGCTTTAATAGGAAAGGATGGACTAGACATTTAAATGCCCTTCTTAGGTCTATGATCATACCAACTATTACATTACTAGATTTCATGTTGAAATACATTGAGCAAGATATCGAGTAAGTGGCTAAATCCATACTGTTCATTTGTGAGCGATCCATATTTTTATCATCATCATCATCGACTGCCTTTCTCCCATTTTCTACATGGAGTCAGGGTGTCGTGTCAACTGTTGCCATCTATCTCTCTATTCAGTGCCACTTTGCTTCCTTCTTTGGCAGTCATGGCTGACTGTCATGACTCTTCTATCATGCTGTCTATCCACCTCTTTGCTTTCTTCCTTTCTGTCCCAAATCTTCTTCACTCGATTGTCTATTGCTTTTCTGCATATGTGCCTCAGTCACTATAGTCTGCTCTCTTAAACCTTTTCTGCAATCGGAACTACTTTGGATTCTGTTCATGTCCTCATTTCCTCACCATATTTTCACATAATCAATAATTTGTTCAAGTATTATTTTTGCAAAATATGTTTGTCAAAGGACATAGTACTGAAGAGGGCCTTAGGTCCAGGGGTGTTTTGGGAAGGGAATTTTAGGAAGTAGAATATTTATAGCATGTTTGAATTGCTGCCTGGAGAACATGATATGTGGTTAAGAAGAGGTTAAGTATGTGCATTAGTGATTTAGCTATATGTGGAGAAAATATTTGGAGAAAGGTCTGGCGAAGGCCATAAAGATTAGGACTGAACTCCTTTCAGGTTTGTCTAGTTTTTCTTTTGCTGTTTTTTCTATGATAACCTTCTATGCCACCGTGCCAGCCTCTGACCAGCCCACTCTCCCTGCCTGTGAGCATCACCCCCCAGCTTTGCTTTGACACTCGTAGTACCAGTGTTTTGCTAGGCATAGGAACCTCACTTTACTTTGAGTGCTGGGATTGGTACAGGCACGTGTGGATTCAGATTGGGTTTTCTCATCTGAATGGTCACCTTTTGGTTTATGCATTTTTTCCCTTGACCTCCCCATAGAGTGGATCGTATCTAGAGTGGATCCTCCACAGCCTTTGCTTTTCTCCATCCCATTATAGGCTTGTACTAAGACTACACGATGAATGTAAGTGATCCAAACACAACCCCCCCCCAGTGGTTTCTAATCTTGCAGCCACACACAGCCACATTGTGGCCACATTGTATAGAAGCCATCCTGTACTGTATTGATTAAAATCAGGTGCAGTCTTCTGAATTTAAAATTGTCTTCTCCAGAGAACAATGTTGTCTACCTTTTATTTTCGTTTTTTTTTACTTAGGAATTTTTGTGTATGTTTATTAAATACTTACTGAAGATTCCCCTAAGTTTTCCCAGTTCCCCGGTCTTCCTTCCCACATCTAATGCCCTCCCATTCCTTTTTGTGATTTACCTGTTTCAATAAATGATAGGAGAACATTCTCTAGCTACCAAGAATATTTTCTGTTGCAAACTTCTGGCCCCTGCTGACACTCACACTTTTAACCTGGTCCCTATGCCACTTATGGGACTAAGAAGGTAACTCATTTTTTAAATTATGTTCATCTGAGCCATCACCTGTCGGTCTATGTGATTCTTTCCCTCGCTGTTCCCTTGACTGGAGTAGACAAAATCTGGAGTTTAGCCTCCACAGCCTTTGCTTTTTCCCATCCCATTGCAGACTTGTACTAAGGCTACCTGAGTTTGCAAATGAGCAGCTTGCATTCCACAAACACTTTTAGTGATTTTGGATGGATTGTAGTGATCCAAACACAACCCGCCCAGTGGATTTTAACTTTGTGGCTACACACATCTACATGGTATTGAAGTCCATCCTGTACTTAATTTGTTAAAGTCAGTTGCAGTCTTTTGAATTTAAAATTTTCTTCTCCTGGGTAACAGTGTAGTCTTTTTAGCTTTTTATTTATTAATTTTTTTAAAGGTTTATTAAATGTTTACTGAAGATTCCCCTAATTATTGCTCGTTCCTTGGTCTTACTTCCCAAAACTAATGTCCTCTAGTTTCTTTTGTATACCTAACTGGGATTTTCCTGTTTTGTTTAATGGTGTTGCTAGCTACCAGGCATAGTTTTCTGGTGCAAACTCCGGGCTCCTGCTGACATGCATGCCTTATACCTGGTCCCTGCATCACTCATGGGACTTAGATTAAAACTATTGTTTTAAATTCAATTCATCCTTAGCACCCCTTAGATAGAACTCTGACATTCAATGCTGTTTAAAATAAGGATAGTATACATAATAGACCATAAGGTTGTTACTCCGGAACTATTTAAGAAAATGCAGCTGCATCTAATTTAGGCATTCCCACAGCCTGTTGGGATCGCAACTTGCTTTAAAATAGGTTCTATTGGTTTTGATTATCTGTTCATTCCACCTTTAATTCCACTACGGATTTTGATCTAGAATTCCACCTTATATTTTGTTTGCTTGGTTTTTATAGGTCAGGCTGATCCCTTCCAGAGGCCTGCCCTTGGCTATCCTGACTTTTCTCTAGTGATCTAATATCATCATTAGAGACAACTGGTCCCAGGGAATGCTTTCAATCTTGACACCACTATAATCTAGCCATGATTTCAGTTGGACCTGGTGTTTCAAATTTTTCTTTTTCTTTTCTTTTCCTTTATTTATTAACACCAATTAATCTGTTTAGTACCACTAAATTTAGGGCACATTCCTTAATTCTAAAATGCCACCTTCACTTAGATAGATAGACAGATTTAGGATAGGATGTAGATGAACTTCTCCTTAAATATGGCGGAAACTAGCATTTTGACTTTCCTTGTTATATTATAGCACTCACAAATAGGGAACCTCAAAACAATTTTAAGAACTTGCTTTTGTTTTAAGTGGGATCTTATACCCAGAAAATGCATATAAGATACAAAAGTATTTTTTCCTGGCAGATCTGAAAAGGTTTTTAAGAATGTGCTGCAACACTTAGATGACCGCCCTCCTATTCCTAACTAAATAAGCTTATTGCTTACTTGGCTTTTGAAACATTGCAATGGATTTTTTATAGAAATACTTGATATTTTATAATTGATTTTAAGGACAAAAATAGAAAACCACTTGAAGACACAAAACAGAAATTGTATTATTTTGTTACATTTTGTTTTATGTGTTTTAATATAATGTTTTAAACAGTTTTTTGATATAACATGATATTGACTTCATGAAACTCCCCCCCCCCCAAGCACACAAGGTCAGTCCCACCATGACATCAGGGGCGTGACAATAAAAATTAACCTTCTGGTATACACCCCTACAATGGAATGGGAGGTATCTTAGCCTTGGTTTCATAGGTTCATAGGTTCATACTAGACTATCTGCCCTAGGGCATTTATAAGCCTAGCCAGAGTGTGTTTGGCTTTCGCCACCCATTTTAAATGAATTTTGCTATGCCCTTTTTCAAGGTTAGTATACTGTGTCTCTGTCTAACAGTGACACAGAAGTGATACCCGGGGTAAACCTACGATCTCCCATCCACTCATCAAGATTCCTCTTGAAGAGAGTCAATGAAGGACTCTGCCTAACCTGGACTGGGATTTTATTCCAGAGTGAAGGGAGCCTCTGGGTTATGAATCTGTCCCTCCAGCATGTCCTATTTATTTTAGTGCTAAGGTTCAAGTCTCTCGAGCGCGTAACTCGATGGGATTTGGATTTTCTGAGGTGCAGCATGTCCATTAATTCCGGGTTGGACATAGCTTTATACGTCAGGCACAGATCGCCTCTGAGCAGGCGGTATGCCACTGAATAGAGCTGGAGTTTCTTTAACCGGGCAGCATATGGCATCTGTTTGAGCCCTTTGATCCTCTTGGTGAGGTATTTTTGGGGTCTTTCCAGTTGCTGCAGGTGTCTGGTAAGGTACATCCCAAAAGGGGCATTGTACTCAATTATGGGCCTGAGTAAAGAGGCATGATGACCTCCCCTGATCTAGATGTGAATCTCTTCATGATTAGGTGGGTTATATAAAATGTTTTTCTAACCACTTTGGCCACGTGGTTGTCAAATGAGAGATTGCTATCAACTTGGGTCCCCAGGTCCCTAATTACTTCTTTTGTACTTAATGGATTACCACCTATGTGGTAATTTGTGGGCACTTTGTTTTTGCCAAAGGGGATGACTATACACTTTTTGGCGTTTAGCTTGAGGCCATGACTCTGGCACCAGTTGTCTGTTTCTATGAGGCCCTTTTGGAGGATGCTTGTGCCAGCTGGAGAGTCAATTATGGTGCCCAGTTTGCAGTCATCTGCGAACTTGGTCAGCCACAGTCCTTCTGTGTTGGCCTGTACCTCCGAGAAATATATACCGAACAAGAGAGGTCCCAGGACTGAGCCTTGTGGGATGCCACTTGTAACTGGTTTGGAGTCTGACATGGCTCCAGCAATTCTAACCATGTGGGTTCTGTCCTTGAGCCAGTTTACAACCCATCTAGTGACATAGGGGTTTATATTTAAGCTGGTGAGCTTATCTATAATGCCCGAGTGGGGTATTGCATCGAAGGCTTTTGCAAGGTCCAGGTAGGCTGTGTGGACCACCTTCCCCTCGTCAATGGCCTTGGTGACTGTTTCAAAGAAATCAACCAGGTTTAAGAGGCAGGATCTGCCCTTAACAAAGCCGAACTGGGTAGGATCCAGTGTCTGTAGGTCCCCAATATCTTTATTTATGAGGTCCATGATGATCCTTTCCATAGCTTTGCAGACCAAGCTAGTCAGGCTTATGGGGCGATAGTTTCCAGGATCCGTTGAGGCACCACCTTTGTGGAGAGGGACCACTGTTGCTGTACGCCACTCTTTAGGAACAAATCCTGTAGTAAGGCTGAGATTGAACAGTAGTTTTATGTTTGGGTTTAGCTCTTCTTGGAGTTCATGTAGCACGCAGCCTGGGACACCGTCTGGTCCCATTGATGCTGTGTTTTTTGCTTTGGAGAGGGCGGCTCTTACCTGAGCATCGGAGATGTCAGGGACGCAGCACTCTGCTGGGATAGATATTTGCCCTTTTGGTGGGGAGGGGGGGGAGTTTGCGCTGAACCTGTCAGCTAGGATGTTGGCAATGTCTGTGGGTTCGGTGTATTTTTTGTCATTTTGGACTAATTCTGAGCATATCTGGGAATTCCCACCCAGGTTCCTAACATAACTAAAGAAAGCCTTGTGATTATCCTTAGTGTCCTGTGCAATTTTTCTCTCGAAGCTGGCTTTAGACGATTTTATGAGTGCCCGTAGTTTTTTGCTAATACTGATCAGAGATGCCTTCCTTTTTGGGATTTTGCTCTATCATGTAGTAGCTTCCTCCTTCTATTGTATAGTTTGTTTATGGCTGGGGTCCACCAGACAGGACGTCTGCCTTTGGAGGATTGGGTCTTGGTTTTATTTGGGATTGCATGATCCATGCATTCCTGAAAGTGTTCATAGAATGCGTTTATAAAGGATTCTGTGGTCTGGGCCATATTTTCCACAGGCTCGGGGGCTTTGAAGGATTCCACCTCGGTTTTGAGGAGTGTGAAATTTGCTTTAGAGAAGTTTTTCACTGTGGTTTTCTGGGCAGGGGGTGGAGTCGGGATGTGAATAACCAGTGAGATTAGTTTATGGTCTGATTTTACCAGTGAGGGATACACTTCTGGTCTGGAGCATAGAGTCCCCATGTTGGTGATGATCAGGTCCAGTATGTTTTCCCCTCTTGTGGGAGTGGTAACAAGTTGTTCCATAGCATTTGAGTTTATAAATTCTAGGAACCTTTGGGCTAGGGTGTTGGAGCTAGAGTAATGCTCCCAGTCTATGTTTGGGTAGTTGAAGTCACCCAATATAATGGTGTTTGGAGAGACCTTCATATTTTCCAGTGTTCTCAGGAAGGCCAAGTGGGGTTCCTGGGTTTGGGAGGGTGGTCTGTAGCAGGCTATAAACTGGAAGGCAGTTTTACCCACTGTTAGTTGCACATGGATAGTCTCTGATGCTTCGTGCTGTGCCACCAACCTGGAGGCATGGGTATCTTTGACGAATATTGATACTCCCCCACCTTTTGTGGTTCGGTCCAAGTTTTGGGGCCAAAAAGCATGGTATGAGGTATAACCTGGTAGTGCTGGGGTGCTCTCGGGAGCCTTGAACCAGGTTTCTGTTACTGCACAGATATCAATGTTCTCCATGCTAAGGAGAGTTTAGAGTGCGTGCATCTTGAGGTTTAGACTTCTGGCGTTGAGTAGCATTACTCTTAGTTTCTTATCCCTTGTGATACCTATGGAGGTGGGTTTGTCTTTTGTGCCTTGCCTAAAAAAGGCACTATGGGGGTAGCAAGAGCCTTTGCCAATATCCGAAAGCCCAGGGGTGACAGGTGCAAGCCATCCCTAGTGAAGCATCGTGGCTTGTCGGGCATGTCATCCCAGGCTGACAGGCATTAGATCCCCTTTGAATGACACCAATACTTAAGCCAGTTGTTGAAATTGATCATCTTGTCTTCATATTGTGGCATCATTCTTGGTGAGGGTAAGATGCTACTCAAGGTCAGGGTCATACCAGCCGGGGCTACATGCTCAGAGAGCTCCTCTATGTCTCTTTTCATGTAGTCTAGGGAGGTACGTCTCAGGTCATTCACACCAGCATGGACAATGACTGAACCATATTTGTACTTGCCTTGGAGTGACCTGAGTACTTGTGTTATGTGGCGGATCCTATCACCCAACAGGCAGCTCACCGTGACCTTCTCCTTGTTCAGCCTGGTGAGCGGGATGTCAGTGTGCCTGACGATAGAGTCATCTATTACAAGTGTATCAGGTGTGTTGTTTAGCCTTAAGGGCTGTGACTGTTCGGTACACTGGCTTTGCGAGCTATGCATTGCACGTGTTTTGTTTTGGGGTAGCGGTTGCTTGGGTGTCTGCTTTGGAGGTCGCTGCTGCTTCAGCAGATTTTTATTTAGAGCCTCCAAGTATGTTTTTGTGTGTTTATGTGTTTGGTTTGCTGTTGTGCTAAGTCTATGTGAGACTGGAATTGTAATGAGTGTCATTTCCTTCTCCTCCTGACTGGTTACGCCAGTACTGAGTTGAGAGAGCTTAGCCTCCAGTTTGGCTATATGGTTTCATCTCTCACATGTGTTGGAATTTGTTGGGAGGAGGAGAGGGTTGTCTGTGTACATGAGGAAGTTGTAACATTGCCTCAAGATTCCCAGATTCACTAGCTGGACCGGAGAGGAGATTGACAACTGACCTTTGGACATGCTAGAATAGTATTTGGAATTCCTTTATAATTGAAAAAAAGGGCCAATGGGGAACAAAGTACTCAAGGGGAGTTTGTGAGGGTGTAGTGCTTTTAATTTTTTAGTGCTGACGTATATAATTGCTTTAGTGAGCAAGTGCCAAGCTTTAGAGTGGAAATAGGGTGTTTATTATGAGAACTAGATCAGTTCTAAGGGAAAAAGTGAAGAGCAGACTTTGTGGAGCCGAGAATGGTTTAAACCCAATTAAGCGGCGCTGCCCGATGCTGCACTATGCGCAAAATCGCGCAAAGCCACACTAAAGAGGGTTTTATACAGGGGAACTTGAAAGAGCTAGAACTTTCCAAAAGTCCAGAATACAGCAAAGCCTGTATTTGGACTACTCTATGTCAGGAAAGACGGAAAACAAGGAAAATTTATTTTTTCTTTTTTGCAACAAACAGCAGGAAAATGCAATAAATATGTAACACAGGCTAGCGCACTTGAATGTGTAGCCTCAACAGGTAAATGCAACAAACAGGGCAAACTTTAAAAGTGCAGGTGCAAAAACAACTTTAAACAGTTGAAAACAGTTCAAGAAGCAGAAATACTTGCAGTTTAGCTAGATCGGACAGTCGCCCAGGTAGTAGCAGGAAAAAAAACACTTTTATCAGGTAAGCAGTCGCTCTTTTAGCCTCTCTGCTGCTAGCACCTCTCTGCAGGACCAGGAGGAGCTTGGCTGAGTAGTAACAAGAGCACAAACCACGCCAAAGTGGGTTTTATACAGGGGGACTTGAAAGAGCTAGAAATTGGCCCAAAACGGCCAATAGACTACCAGATTCTTGTACTGGGAACACTTCTCCAGGGATAGAAAGGCTGCTCTAAGCTCCCCACTGCCACTGGTGAACAAAGAAGCCTCCCTTTGTCCAAGAAAGGAAATGGGCAACACAGGAACTTTCCAAAAGTCCAGAATACAGCAAAGCCTGTATTTGGACTACTCTAGGTCAGGAAAGATGGGAAACAAGGATATTTTTTTTCTTTTTTGCAACAAATAGCAGAAAAATGTGTTAAATAAAATTAAGAATTCAATACACAGGAGGTTCAGATTCAAAATTTTACTAGTGTACACCAGGAGGCAAAAAATGTACAAGTACAGAATTTTGTCTGACATGAAACAGGAAGCACACAATTTTATATAGGTTTAACATTTAAGCTATGCCCACCTTACTGACGTGATATGTCACAGGGCATCTACATCACTTTAGCTTACAGTTCTTTATTCATTAAATTTGCTGATGCTGTATATTTTAAAAAACTTTTCCTCTAGATACAATACGGCCTTGCTATCCAGCTGGTTAGTCATAATGTCTTTCTGTAAAGTTACTTGTTCAAGGTTTCATATCAGTTCGAATACAATAGCAGCTTCAGTCTTTTAATGCACATCTTTGTTCTCTGTTACACTTTCTCACACAGCTGCGTGCTATCTTAGTAACACATATACAAGGCCAAATCATTCCAACAGGAAAGAGCAGAAGATTTAATTATTTCACACATTTAATTTCCTGACCCAGCAGATAATCACTTGTGAAAAGCATAAACATTAAAACTTGCTAAGTTAGCATTCTGCCAGGGTCAGAGATCAGCTTTGCTTCAAGCCACACTGCAGTTTCAAAACCACTTACATTTACACATGAATTAATTGTACTGTTATATGATTAATAGAATAAAATGCATTATATACTACTTTGCTTTTAAACTAGCATTTCTCATACATTTAAATACACATTTTTCTAACATTTTCCCCCCTATTAATACTTTTTATTCTGTTTTGAAGTATGCATAGTGTCATTTCATCTCCTAGCCTTTTCCACTTAGGATTTTCAGCTAGGTGAGTCATTCAATCTATACTTCAGAAAAAGCGTCATCTGAGATCAATCTTTCAATCTCAATATCTTGGTAAAAAGTTTCAGTAACAGATACATCAATAAAATCTTTGATTAATCTTTTCATGCAGGGAATTCTACAGCAAACACATGCTCCTATTAGGAGTATACCCACACAAATGGCAATCAGAATATTCATTAGGATGGAACCCCACCCCCCCAAATAGATTCTGGAAAAAGTCTGTCAGTGGGTTTGGGCCTGGTTCAGTCATGGCTGATACTTGCTGAATTACCTCTAGGTGGTTATTTATCTCATGACGATTGTCAGGAATATAAGCACAGCATTCTTCTTTGATAAGCGCGCACATACCACCTCTCGCCACTAGGGTGAAGTCAAGAGCCATCCGATTTTGTAGCACAACAGTTCTCATTGCATTCAGTTCATCAGTCACCAGTTCTAGGGTGGAAAACGTTGCATTACTCATTACTTTGAGAAGTTTTGACAACTTCCTCAGCTCCCAGATCGATTTGACTGCTCCATAGGCTGGGAATATTCCTGCCCAGGATATAACACTGTCACTCAAGTCCATATGAGTCAATTCGCTTTTGTCTTTTACTGAATTATGGTCTTTCCAACCAGCTTTGATCTTTCCAACTGGATTCACAGGTTTTTTAACTGGACCTTCGGGCTTTCGGGCTGTTTCTCTTACGTTTCGTATCTTACCCAAAGGTAATTCTGCAGTATGTCTTATTGCCGGAACCAAGTAACCCAAAAAACAACTGCCGGACCAATTCTCAGGTAACCATTTATATGCCTTTTTCCCACAAATAAAATAACAGTTTTCTACTTTAGTACAAATACGCATCAGCCCTGCATGAAACAATTTTTGATCTATAACTGACAATTGTTTAAACAAAACTGGATTTTTTTGAATGTCACTCATAGTTGTTTTCAATGAGTTCAAATAAAAGTATTGCCATTACTATTCTTAATATAACATTGGTAAGATATGATTATATTACAATTGCTCCAGCCCACCTGGAGGGTGTCATTTTTGAAAAAACATACAATTCCTTTTTGTGTGACAGGTAAAAATAAAGCTATTTTGTCCTGTGATCTCACAGTTCCTGTATCGAAAAGTAAATTCTCCCAAGTCTCATTTATCCCCAAAAGGACAACGGACATTATCAGTCCTCCATATGCTGTCGGTATAGCTGTACAAACCCAGCAATTTGAAATGTTCATAGTCTCTGCATATACACGTTTCATGGCTAGGTATGTGTTAAAATTTGGATGCCAGTCTATAGACGTTTCATCACGCCTTCCCACTTTCACTTATGTGGTTGTGTGTAGGATAAACCACAGCAAGAGGAAAATTGTCACAATTACAGTTAATAAATGTACACTCAACAGAATGATTATGCAACATCTCTGGGGTTGATCTAAATTTCTATTCGCTTTGTTTTTGGCCATCTCGGTCTGGTGGTGTATCAGTCACAAAGTTTTTATCAAGTTGAAAGTTCTTTACCGGTTTACAATGCGTCAAATGAACCCAGGATGTCCTCTCAGCCACTCTAACTGCAGTAGGCATTGCCAACAGAATCTGGTATGGTCCCTCCCACTTTGGACTCGCCCAATTCTTCCTTTTTGTCACTTTCAGCCAGATCCACGATCCTGGGGCCAAGACTGCTTCCACTGGTCTGGTCTGTTCCTTATCTGAAAAAGAGTTAAACTGAAAAACAGATTTATTTGTTAACAGTTTCCTCATATAACTAGCTAATGAACTGTCAACCTCTTGTTCTGCAGGCATGAGAGCTTTCCACTGAGGCACATAATATGCTCTCCCAAAAACCATTTCAAAGGGAGTCAAACCCTTTACATTTGGAACCGTTCTCATACTCAGCAGTGCCAAAGGCAGACAGTATATCCAATTCTTTTGGGTCTCCTCTACTAGCTTCCTAAGTTTGTTTTTTAGGGTACCATTGTACCTTTCCACTAGTCCTGCTGACTGTGGGTGGTAAGCACAATGGTTCTTCAAGGAGATACCAAAAAATCTCCCATTCTGATGGATTGTCTGATTTACAAAATGTGTGCCATTGTCACTATAAATCCTCTCTGGAATGCCAAATCTAGGGATTACTTCTTTTATCAGGGCTTTTGCCACTGTTGCTGCATCCGGGTTTTTAGTTGGAAAAGCTTCTACCCATTTAGAAAACATGTCTACAATAACTAAACAAAACTTTTTCCCTTCATATTTATTCAATTCTATGAAATCCATACAAATAGTATGGAACGGGTATGGTGGTATAGGAAAACTTCCTTGCTTGGTTTTAAATGCTCCTTGTGCATGGTGCTTGTTACAAGTATGACAAGCTGCACAAAATGTTTTTGTGTAATTTGTGTATCCATATGTTTGGAATATTCGATTTACTAACTGTACCATCCCCCCCTGTTGAGACATGGCACTGCCCATGGCTCAACAAAGCTGCATATCTAAATAAATTAGACGGCAATATCGGTTTTCTTTCTTTGGAAATGTACAGTCCATTCTCAAGAATTGCACCTTGTTTTACCCATTTTTGTTTTTCTGCTTTTGTAGTAAGCATTTGCATTGTTTTTAACATGTCTAAATCTAAAATCTCAGAGGGTTGTAATTCCTCATTTAAAAGTACAGTTTCTGAGTCTGAGGCTGCTTGCTTTGCAGCTGCATCAGCTCGTGCATTGCCTTTCGAAATCTTATCCTGTTGTTTTGTATGAGCTACACATTTACAAATAGCTACTTTGGTAGGTAACTGAATAGATTCTAATAACTCCAAAATAAATTGCGCATGATTAATAGGTTTTCCACTAGATGTTATCATTCCTCTATTTTTCCATTGTTGTGCAAATACATGTACTGTAGAAAAAGCATACTGACTATCAGTATATATGTTAACTCTTGTTTTTTGCTAAAGTACATGCCCTCGTCAAAGCTATCAATTCTGCTGCTTGTGCAGATAAGTTGTGTGGTAAGGATTGAGCTTCTAAAATTTCAGTGTCTGTAACTACTGCATACCCCACCAGATTCTTCCCTGTAGGACCCCTTCTGCATGAGCCGTCCACGTAATATGTCACCTCGGCATTATCCAAGGGCATATCTGTAAGATCTTGTCTAGGTAAAGCTAACTGTTCAATTTCCTGCAGGCAGCTATGTGGTGTGCCCTCCACAGGAGTTGGAAGTAATGTTGATGGATTCAATGTCGTGCATCATTCAATTGTCATATGAGGTTGGCTCGGCAGTATAGTCATACATAAAAGATGTCTAGCAGGAGAAAGGTATGCCTCTTTCTCTTGTAGTAAAATTATTGCAACTGCATGAGGCACTCTCAATGTGAGAGGGTGGAATAACACCACTGAGGCCGAAGCCTGTACTGCCATTGCGGCTGCAACTACTGCTTGTACACAGTGAGGCAAAGATAGCGCTACTGGGTCTAACTGTGATGAATAGTAGGCTATGGGGCGTTGCTTATTCCCATGTTGTTGCGTCAATACTGACGTCATATATCCTTGCTTACAATCTATGGTTTGAAAAAAACGTTTGTGATAATTTGGAAGTCCTAAAACTAATGAAGAAGCTATCAACTGCTTCAACCTGCAGAAAGCTGTTTCTGCTTCGGGTGTCCATTGTAAGATATCTTGTGCTGCCATTGGTGTCTTATATATCAAGTCAGTCAGTGGAGCAGATTCCAAAGCATAATTTGGTATCCAGCTCCAACAAAAATTAGTTGTACCTAAGAAAGACATCATTTCTTTCTTGGTTGTTGGTTTGGGTGCTTGCAAAATTGCTGTTTTTCTTTCCTCATCTAGTATTCTACCTTCATTGGATATTACATATCCTAGGTATCTAACTTGTTTTCTCCAAAGTTGTAACTTACTTTTGTTTACTTTGTGTCCTTGTGTTGCTAAAAATTTCAATAATGCTACAGTATCCTCCCTGCACTGTTGCTGGGTGGGGGCTGCTAGCAAGATGTCATCTACGTAAAGCAGAATTTGATTACCTCCTGGTGGGGTAAACCCTGCCAGGTTGCTAGCCATTTCTTGTGCAAATATTGTTGGACTCTCACAATATCCCTGTGGTAGTCGAGTATACGTATTCCTTTTACCCTGAAATGTAAATGCAAACCAATATTGACTATCAGGATGTATAGGTATTGAAAAGAAAGCATTGCTAATATCTACCACAGAGAAATACTTCTGTTGTGGTTCTAAATCGTTTAACAAAGTATGTGGGTCTGGCACCGTAGGTGCTCTAGGTATTACTGCATTATTTACAGCTTGTAAATCTTGTACCATCCACCATTCCCCGTTTGCTTTTTTAACAGGAAATGGGGTGTATTACATGGTGAATCAGGAGATTCTACCAGTACTCCTTCTTTGAGTAATGCTGCTATTATAGGCTTAATTCCTATTTCTGCATCCTTTCTCAAAGGGTATTGTCTTTTCTGTGGTCTAAAAGCTGACTTTGGGGTAATTGTAACTGGTCCTGCTGTTCGAATAAGTCCTACATCTGACTTGCCTGTTGACCAAAGAGTTGTTGGAATGTCACATAAGGCCTTTTCTTCTTCTTCTAACAAAAATGCTAATCAGCTGACCTCGCTAGATTGTAAGTGTACAGCTGGATGTGTCTGTGTCAACCAATTCAGTTTTTGTTTTTGTATCCCTTGTTCTGATAGTTCTAAATCAGTTTGTTTCTCCCATCTTGTTACTTTTTCTCCTAAATCTGCCCATTTGACACTTTTGTTCTGTGTCAAGCTGACATGTGGTAACCGATTTGATCTATACAATGCAAGGAATTCTTGAGGTAATGAACAGCTAACTACACTGTTCCCCTCAGTATTCCAGTACAAAGTATGCAAAACCAATCTAGTTGCACGATTTCTAAACAATTCTTGCTCATACTCTTTATCAGGTCCTGGTGTAGTACAGTAGTATAGAGTACAGTGTAACAAATGCTGTCGATCAGTGTCAAGGGAGGGGGCTTTACTGATGGCTACGTTCATCAGTTCCTCGGTTACTGCCCCTGGACCAGTCGTGACTAGGTCCTGGCTGTACCAGTAAAAAGTTTCACCCTCCGGTCGCACTACAAAGGTATCCATCTGTCTCTGTGCCTCCATACCTTGTACAGTTGGAACTACTGCTATGCCAAATATCTGCATAAGGTCCCTGCCCAATAGGTTTACTGGACACTTTGCAGAAACAACAATTTTACTTCTCTGGGTCATACCTGAAACAGGGTCAGTTATTGCTATATCATGGGAAAGTGGTTCCCTGAATAGCTGTCCATTTGTGGCTTTTACTAATATATAATCAGGTGATTCTGAATGTTCTGGTAACTTGGAGGGGTGTATCAAAGTCCGTGACGCTCCTGAGTCACACAGGAATTTGACTTCCCTTCCCTCCACCAGAAGTGTAACTTCCGGTTTCGTATCTGCCAAGTAGAGCTCTAAGCTCAATAATGCTAAGTCCTAAATTTCACTTTCTTCATCCTCCATATCTACTTGCATTTCCTCAACTCTCTCTATCACATTTACATTTGCTTTTTGTTTATTAACTTTTCCTGATGATTTCTGACTTTCACATGATGTATCCTCACTATCATATAGTCAGTCCTCATCTCCCTTATCTTCTGTAATTACCTTTTTGTTTTGCCTACAATCCCTTGCTAGATGTCCCTTTTTCCAGCACTTGAAGCATTCACCTTTCTTTTTCCTTTCTTCAAAATCTTCTGATCGTTTGTCAGACTGTTTGTTTCCCTGGGCATTCTTCTTGCCCTTTTTACCTGACTGTAATACAAATACTTCAGCTCTGTCTTCAGCAGTGAGGACTTGCACCTTCTTTTTCTTTTTACTATTAAAATGTCTTTCAGCATGTCTAGCGTATTCGAGTAAGGCTTGTAGCCTCCCTGTTCGATGGTCTATCATATGCTTCGTAATGAAGGTACTAATAGGTGCAATGCAACCTTTCAAAAATGCATTTTTTAATTGCTGTTCATACGGGGAATCATTTGTTTGGTTCTCAGGAACCGACATACCGCTATGATTATTAAAACATTCTAATAATCTAGCATAATATCCATCTATTGTCTCATTTTCCTGTTGTATGCATTGATTAATGCAAGTCCAGTCTGCTCTGGGTTTCCATTTCTCAGAGATTCGGTCTGTCAGACCTTTCACTCTGTTGTCTAATTCTGCGTCACTATGTGGGAGTGGTCTAAGCTCTGCATTACGAGGATTCCAGGTGCCACAAATCATGTGCCAATCTGGACCTATAATTTGTCTTACTACTTTTTCTACTTCTTCCCCATTCAAGTGGTAACTTAACCTCATGCCTTGTAAATCTTCTAAAAATTTCGTAAAATTAACTTTCGGATGGGGGATTCCCTCAGCAGCCTTCCGGATGTCCTCCGGTGTCCATGGTCTATATACTAAGAGTGTTGGGTCCTGCCCTTCCTGTCCTGCCTGAGGATTTGGGACTTCTATAAGTGGGCATATTTCTTCCTCACTCTCATCCTGTAGATTTCTCTCTATTTGGTATGGTTCTGTGTCCCTAATGTGTTTTACGTGTTCGGGACCTAGTTTCAATAGGATCTCTAACAAATGGTTGTGGTCTTGCTGAAACTTCAGGATAATGCGGAGGCGGACCAGCCTGTCCACTCGCTTCATATCCTGAAAAGAGTAAGGGAGGGGGCAAGGGAGGAGGAGCTGTTGCTATTATCAAGTTATTATCCTCTTTGTCTAAAAATAATGTTTTTGAATTTTTAAGCTTCTGTTCTGTACGATTTGCTTCCTCAATCCACCTGTGTGCTTGAGGAATGCCTAGTTGGCGTTGCTTTTTTGCCTGACCTCCCGCATCAGATTTAAGCTGTTTAAGGAGTTTAACTAGTGAAGTTTTATCTAGTTTACCATCAAATTCATATTTACTAACCCATTTCGTATAATACCTAACGTTATCAGAACGTTGTAATTGCATGTATTTTGCATCTTCGGTTAGAGGCGGATCTCACGAGGTTTTAGCACACTGATTACCCATGTCAAAGAAAATGTTACGTAACCCTTTTTTATCACGTGATATCAAGTTCTCAGTTCCTGTTCACAGTTTATCTAGAATAACTGCCTACCTTATTCTGTTACCCTGATCTATGACCAAATAAACAGTAGTTCCTTTTGTCCCTGATCTGCAAAACAAATCTTGACAACAATATACTGTAACCTAGTCCCTGGTCTAAAACAGAAAAAAGGCAAATTCTTCCTACCTGAGCCTCCGGTATTGAACTGTTCAAGTTCCACTTTTCGGCCACAGATCAGAAAGTGGCCAGCCTCTTTCACATGACAATTCAGTCGGAGGTCTTTTCACACAAGAAGAACCATTTCGGTAACTTCTCCTGCGCAGTATTCGACCACCGATATGCTCTGATCTGCGGCTTACCAAGGGAATTCCGGTCCGAAGGACCAAACTGTTAAATAAAATTAAGAATTCAATACACAGGAGGTTCAGATTCAAAAGTTTACTAGTGTACACCAGGAGGCAAAAAACATACAAGTACAGAATTTTGTCTGACATGAAACAGGAAGCACACAATTTTATATAGGTTTAACATTTAAGCTATGCCCACCTTACTGACGTGATATGTCACAGGGAATCTACATCACTTTAGCTTACAGTTCTTTATTCATTAAATCTGCTGATGCTGTATATTTTAAAAAACTTTTTCTCTAGATACAATATGGCCTTGCTATCCAGCTGGTTAGTCATAATGTCTTTCTGTAAAATTATTTGTTCAAGGTTTCATATCAGTTCGAATACAATAGCAGCTTCAGTCTTTTAATGCACGTCTTTGTTCTCTGTTACACTTTCTCACACAGCTGCGTGCTATCTTAGTAACACATATACAAGGCCAAATCATTCCAACAGGAAAGAGCAGAAGATTTCATTATTTCACACATTTAATTTCCTGACCCAGCAGATAATCACTTGTGAAAAGCATAAACATTAAAACTTGCTAAGCTAGCATTCTGCCAGGGTCAGAGATCAGCTTTGCTTCAAGCCACACTGCAGTTTCAAAACTACTTACATTTACACATGAATTAATTGTACTGTTATATGATTAATAGAATAAAATGCATTATATACTACTTTGCTTTTAAACTAGCATTTCTCATATATTTAAATACACATTTTTCTAACAAAATGCAATAAATATGTAACACAGGCTAGCGCACTTGAGTGTGTAGCCTCAACAAGTAAATGCAACAAACAGGACAAACTTTAAATTACAAGCGCAAAAGCACGCTAAAGCTGGCTTTAAAGCAGGGGGTTAGAAAGAGATAGGAAATGGCCCAGAAGCTACAGGTCACTGGGCTGGAACCACTCCTCAAGGGACAGATAGGCTGCTCAGAGCTCCCCACTCTCACTGGTGAACAAAGAAGCTTCCTCCTATCCAAATAAGGATATGGGCAACACAGGAACTATGACACAGCCCAGAGATCAGCAATACCTGAAGACTAGACTATTCTAGTTCAGTAAAGGCAGGAAACAATGATTTTTTTTTTTTTTTGCAAAGTAGCAGAAATTAGGTACAGTAACACAGTAAATGTTTTAATTCGGCTAGCGCACTTGAGTGTGTAGCCTACCAGTTAAACTAAGCAAAAACAAACTTTAAAAGTGCAAAATAACTCAGAAAAACAGGCAGGAATGTGATAAAACAAGTTTGCAGAGCTTATTTAGTTAAAGAAACAGAGAAGTCTATATATACAGAAAAGCAGCTAAAACACACAAACACTTCAGATACAGTACAACCTAGAGCACTTGAGTTGTAGCAATATTAAGGCAATTACAGTTATAATAAATGCTCTGAAATATACTCTATATTTCCAAAATGTTTGAGAAGCACAGTCAGAACACAAGGAGGTTCAGGCAAAAAAAAAAAAAAAGTTTTTATTTCTTTTTTTTTCTTTTTTTTTTTTGAAAGGGAAAAAGGAGAAACAGAAGGCCTTATCAAATGTTCTCTCTGTACTAGATAGAATGAGCTAATGACACTAGACTGGGAGGAGTGTCACAGATCAGATTTACAGTAGGGGCAGGCAACTGCAAAGCCACCAAGTATAGCCTTCAGCCAGTAGCACTAGAGAAAGCCACAAACAGATAAAGATTTGTAAAGATACAGAATGCTTTTAACTGCAGACAAATCAGTTACTTGTGCAGATTAGTTAATAGCAATAAAATACACTCGAAGACTAAAAAGCAGGCAATAAAAGTGCTATGTATTAATTGTTAAAAACAATAATCTGTATAAATAATCAAAAAAAAAAAAACAGGATACTTATAGTGGCCCTCACAATGGCATGCAGGTGACATTGTTCTTAACAAGCTACCAATTATAATGTTTCAACATGGATCATGACTACAAACACATTGAACAAATTGGACAATATGATATATGTCCCAATGGTAGGTCTTTTGTAGACATGCCCATTGAGTTGTTTGATCAGATTGTTGTTGCAGATATGGTGGATGAAGACAGAGATGTGTGTTAACAACTATTATATCCTTGCAGTATGAGGTCCTCAGACCTGTTTCCCTCTTTATGTCTTTCAGGCAATATGTACCGGAAGAGCCTTTTGATGTACACAGCCACAGAGAATGATGTTTATAGGTTTATAGATTAGTACTAAGCTAACTGCCCTTGTGAGCCATTTTAAGCCTAGCCAATTATCCCCTGGGAGACTCAAACCCTGCACCTTGTGTTTGTAAGACAAACAGTTTAACCATTAGGCCACCCTCCCAACCTAATTTATTATCCTACCTAGGGCCTTATTTGACCATGATCTGGCTCTGACTAGGACCCTGAAGAAGTGCCATGGTTTAGTAAAAAAAAATGTATTTTAAAACAAGGATTTGAGACTGCACTGGCATTTGCATCTAAATGGGATTTTAACAAAGGGTACATTTTTTCACACCTACCCCTTAATCGGCCCTTAGGTTGGTGATATTGAGGTGTAAATTACATTAGAGAATGGGGAACCTGTAGATCGGCACCTTGAACATTCTCCAGCAGGGTGTTAATTTACAGGTAATGCCCAATAAAATATGAGTCTGCTGCTTCAAGGCAGCATATTAAGCTCAAAGCCTCAAAATAGGAGCATATTTTAAATACTGCTGTTGTAAAACATCAAAGATGCCTGAATAATATGATTTGGGTCAGCATGCATTTTCTGAAGTGCAAGTGTGTGTGTGTGTGTGTGTGTGTGTGTGTGTGTGTGTGTGTGTGTGTGTGTGTGTGTGTGTGTGTGTGTGTGTGTGTGTGTGTGTGTGTGTGTGTGTGTGTGTGTGTGTGTGTGTGAGTGAGAGAGAGAGAGAGAGAGAGAGAGAGAGAGAGAGAGAGAGATTGCTCGACCACTGGCAGCAGCAGTAACGAGGTTTGCATACATCTCGACCTCTTACTTCAAGAAATCTGGATAAAGCCTAAAATAAATTGGGAAGAAAGGCTCAAAGATAGAAACAGAGTTTAAATATTACTCTTATAAAATGACAAAGTTGCTTAAATAATAGGATTTGTGTTAGCATGAATTTTCTGAAGGAAATAAAGTCTGAAACTCAAATATATGCATTATTTAGTGACTTCAGTCCCCAATGACTGGTAATAAACCACACATTTTAGGAGCAAGGTACCAAAACATTCATTGATGTATGGATTCATAGAGTGTTACTAGGCTAATGACCCAGGGGGGAGGGAAAGACTTTTGTAAGCCCAGGCAAGTTTTTCAGAAAGAATAATGATGTCTTGTATCCAAATAGGACATTGAGAACAAGACATTTATAACTATCTCTGTCCATAAGGGACATGGGTGCCTGGCCTGGTGTAAAATTCCTATTCCCCATGCACTGCTCTAGGTTGTGCTTATCCTGGGTAATAGACAAACTCGGCTTTACATGGACTGTGTGTGTGTGTGTGTGTGTGTGTGTGTGTGTGTGTGTGTGTGTGTGTGTGTGTGTGTGTGTGTGTGTGTGTGTGTGTGTGTGTGTGTGTGCATGCGTATACACACACACACACACACACACACACACACACACACACACACACACACACACACATATAGATTTTATTTTATTTTACATTTGTTTATTCTGAAAGTTTGACTGGACAAGTTCATTTTCAGCAGAGGCCCTAGGAGAAAAGCTTCAAGACACACAGAGTATACAATAAAGTAGTCTGAAAAATACAAAAGTAGTTTAAGAAAATACAAAATGAAGAAGACAAGATTACGAATTGAAGTACAATTCTGGATCTCAAAAAACTTGCTTAATGTGAGAATGCTGATTCCAGTTTACATGTTACCAACATGTAAATACAAGTTAAATAACAGTACAAAAAGTAGTTTACAAAATATGGTGGATCATCCTTGCTGATTCTCATTTACAGATAAGTAGCTCTACATACAATATTTACATAGCAGATGTAGAGTGTTTGACCAACAAACGTCAGTCAGGTATAGTATTCAGAAAGTATTAGTAAGTATGGTATCAGACGAGTAGTATTAATTTGCATAAGTTGTTTAGTTATGAATAGTGACTAGTAGAAGTGATTTAGGATTAGATCAGTGAAGTTAATAAGTGAGTTAGTTAGCCAGGATCAGAACATGAGCAAGTCCATGTAACCGATAGGTGGCTTTTAGTAGTTTTTTTAAATTGTGTTGTACTGGTGGTGGATCTTATGTTTAATGATAGGGCATTACAGAGTCTGGCAATATAGGAGTAAAAGGATTCTCCAGTGTAATTTTTTACTTTTGGTTATGTTTATTAGTGCCTTGTTGATAGAGCGGAGTGTCTGGTTATTTGAGTAATAAGTAAGCAAATTATTTAGAACTGGAGTTTTCTCAGGCTGATTAATTATTTGATGGGCCATACTGAGTTGATTGTATGTTAGTAGTTTGTGAAATTCAAGCCATGAGAGTTTTCTCAGGGAATGGCAATGATGGGGTCTATGGTTAGCACATGTAGCAAACTCTAAGATTCTCTTATTACACATTTCTAGGTTATTTATGTCAGATTTGCTTAGGTTGTTGAAAATCAGGGATGCATATAGTAGAGTTGAAATGAGATGGGTTTTGGCAATTATGGCTCTGGTATCATTAGTAATGTTTGCTTCTGTAGCGGCAACCTATTTTTTGTGTACTTTTTTATTCTTTGAGCTATTTAAATATCAAAGATCATGTTCTGATCTATTGTAACTCCAAGGAGCTTGGTATTTGTAACTGGAGTTATGATGGTGTTGTTAGAGGTAATTTTGAATGGAGTGGGGGGTCTAGGGCTCTTGAGGGATGAAACTTGGGGTTGAGTATTAGTTGTACATTAGATAACCGAGATTATACAGCGGAAAAATACTGTTGTGTTACTTGCTCGAGTTAGTGGAGAGTAGGAGTTGCACATATTAGGGATGAATTGTCTGTGTATTAGAGTGGCATCTTGAGTAGCTTTATGGAGGTTGTTGGTGAATAGGGTAAGGAGAAGTGGGCCAAGGATAGATCCTTGTGGAACTCCCAAAGTGACAGGCAGCAGTGGGGAGAAGTTTTGCTGCCACCTTACTGCCTGACGATGGCCAGACAGTCTTGAAACTAGGCTAGTATTACCTGGCTAAGTTTTAGATCAGCTAGGACATTTAAGAGTTTAGCATGGGATACTGTGTTGAATGCTTTTGAGAGATCTAGGAGAACAGAGGAGACTAGATTACCTTCATTTTGGAGCTGGTTGACGGAGTTAGTGAAGCTTAACAGGACTATAGTAGTACCATGATTAGGACAGAATGCATGCTATGAAGTAGTTAGAAGATTGTTAAAATATATTGTAGAAATTGTGTGTGAATGCACTTTTCCAGAATTTTAGAAAGGGGAGATAGTATGGCTATACGGTGATAGTTGTATAATTCAGTTGAGTTGCCACCTTTGTGAAGGGGAATTATATGGGCAATTTTCCTGAGTTTTGGTATTTTCTGTTCAGAGCTGGAACGATTTATTGATAAGGAGACCGGGTGTGAGATGGCTTCAGCTGCTATTTTAAGATATCCTGCTGGTAGATTATCTGCAGCCATAGTAGTTGGATTTAATTTTTTAAGATTTTTTTATAGTAGCTCTAGGGACTGGATGAAAGTTAAAGTTGTTGTAATTATGTACTAGTGGGCGTAGATGGGGTAGGAGAGAAGTTAGTTTTTATAAGTTCCAGAATAGATTCTGTAAAATATTTGTTAAACTGAGTTGGAATGTCGTCTCCTGT
Source organism: Protopterus annectens (assembly GCF_019279795.1). Classification (NCBI taxonomy): domain Eukaryota; kingdom Metazoa; phylum Chordata; order Ceratodontiformes; family Protopteridae; genus Protopterus; species Protopterus annectens. The sequence continues at coordinate 1,130,139,354 of NC_056745.1, forward strand.
GTTGGTTAATGTTGGGGGTGGTGTGGTGACTTGACCTGGATGTAGTATTTTGTTTATAGCTGACCAAAACTTTTGTGGATTATTTTGATATTTTAATTGGATTTCTCTGTAGTGGTCTTTTTTATCCTGTCTGATTTCTTTCTTGGCTGAGTTTCTGAGCTCAAAGTATTTCTGATGGTTAGGTACAGTTTTCTCTTTGGACCATTTTTCCCAGGATTTGTCTCTTTAGTAGTGCTCTAGTTGTTTTACTTAACCAAGGGGTGTAGTTGGGTTTTATTGGTATTGTCCTGGAGGGGATGAGTTTATTTAGGATACTGATGAAGGTGGTGTTAAAGTATTCTACTGCATCATCTAATGGAAGATAAGTAAGTAGCTTCCATTTGCAGTTTCTAAGTGTGGATACAAATTCTTGGGAATTAAAGTTTTTGGTACTTCTGATTTTATGGTATGTTGGGGTTTTTGAAGGGTTTAGTCGTTGCCTGAGAAGAAATGTGGGGAGGTGATCACTAAGACTGTCTGGGAGACAGCCAGTGACTAATGCTGGATTGGGGTGGTTTGTTAAGATCCAATCAAGGATGGACTCTGCTTTTTTTATCAAGTCTAGTAGGATTATTGGTTAGTTGTGAGAAGCCATGGAGGTTAACATGATTAGTAGGAGTCAATGAGTTACAAGAATTCCAGTCTGTCTTAAAGTCCCCTGCTATGATTTTTTTTTCCTGAGGGAGTGTAGTGGATGACCAGTGTAAGATGTGTTTCAGTGTAGGGATATTATAGCCTGGTGAAATATAAATACCTACGATGTTTAGATGTTTCCTTCAGTTAAGTAGAAGTTTTGTAAGTATTAGCTCTGCATTATGGAAGTCTGGGGTGTCTACATTTAAGATTTCTAGGGAAAGGTTGTTTTTATATAGCTATCTGTTTCATATATCTATATCTGTATATATATATATATTTATATATATATATATATATATATATATATATATATATGTATATATATATTTTTTTTTTAAATAGCAAGACCAAATACAGTTGGGCTACAACTAAAGCCTGTTGCATAACCTGGTACGTAATTCTGCTACTGCAGTGGGTGATGTAAGTTTCTGTGTTGCCCAGACATTTCTAAGATAGAGGGAAGCTTCTCTGTTTATCAGTGAGAGTGGTGAGCTTTGAACAGCCTATCTATCGCTGGAGGAGTGGTTTCAGCTCAGAATCTGTAGTTTTATTGGCCATTTTGGGCTATTTCTATCCCTTTCATCTTTCTGTTTAAAGACCTGTGTTTGTCCAGTTTTTGCACTTGTATTACCTCAGCAAGAGTCTGCCTGGGTGTCCTGCAGAGTCCTACAGCAGCAGAGAGAGAAAAGGGAGACTTTGAGTGGATTAAGTACCTCTGTTTTGCTTTTTATTGCATATTTTTGCTAGACACATTATTCGGAATGTTTTTTATTAACTTTGCTATTTATTTGAATTGTTTTTTGCATTCTTATACTGTTTGTACTTTAATTGATAATTTTTAAGTGTTTTCAACTATTTAACTGTTAAGGGGTACCCACTCAAGTGTGATAGCCATTTTTCTGCTTTAAAAGTGTTTGTATTCCTATATCTGCTTTAACCTTTGAAAAAACAAATCCTAGCTCTCTATTTGTTTCCTGCCTTTCTAGAACCAGTAGAGTCCAGTTTTCAGATTTTGCTGAATTCTGGGTTGTTTGTATGTTTCTGTGTTGCCCAGAACTTTCTAATATAGAGGGAAGCTTCTCTGTTCATCAGTGAGAGTGATGAGCTTTGAACAGCCTATCTATCGCTGGAGGAGTGGTTTCAGCTCAGAATCTTTAGTTTTATTGGCCATTTTGGGCTATTTATATCCCTTTCAACTTTCTGTTTAAAAACCCAAGTTTGCACGGTTTTGCTCATCGTGCAGCGGCATTTAACTATGGTTAAACTATTCCTGGTGCCAGAGCTAGCCACTTTTCTAGTTTTAGCACTCAAAACTGTTTCTGTTCCCTTAGAACTAGCCAGTTTTCTAGTTTTAGCACTCAAAACTGTTTCTTTGTGTTCAGCACTGTCCAAATCTCGTTGCAAGCACTAAATAATCTACAAATTACTGCAGCACTCAAGTTTCCTCACTTATCAAGAGGAAATCAGTTCTTAGTACTTAAATTAATATGCACTAACTAGGCATGTCTAAGGGTCAGCTCCCGGTGTTTTCTCCTTTCCACCTGATAAATCTGGGCATCTTGGGGCAATGTAGCAATTGCCTCATGTACACTGACAACCCTCTCCTCCTACCACCCAACACTACAACCTGTGAGAGCTGCACTTATATAGCCAATCTGGAAGCCAAGCTCTCTCCAGCCAAGACTGGACTAGACAGTCAAGAGGAGAAGGTAAACACCACACCATACTCTACACATAGTCCATCAAAACCCGCACCAACCAAACCCACACATAATAACACAAAACACACACCTACATTTGTGGTGGCTCTCAATAAAAATCTGCTCAAACAACAGAGACCTCCAAAGCTGAAATGCAAGCAACCACCACCCCTCAACACTACCTGAATGACACATAGCCCACAAAATCAGTGTGCCTTTCGACCTCAGCTAATAAGGCGACTCTATAGTCAGGCACACCAATGTCCTTCTCACCAGGCTAAACAAGGAGAAATTTACTGTCAGCTGCCTGTCGGGTGACAGGATCCACCATATAATGCATGCACTCAGGTCACTCCACAACAAGTACAAATATGGCTCTGTCATTGTCCATGTTGGAGTGAATGACCTGAGATGTACCTCCCTGGACTACATGAAAAGAGACATGGAGGAGCTCTCTGACCATGTGGCCCAGGCAGGTATGACACTAGCCCTGAGTAGCATCCTGCCATCACCAAGAATGATACCACAGTACAAGGACAAAATGATTGACTTCAACAATTGGCTAAGCTTCTGTTGTCATTCCAAGGGGATCCAGTATCTGTCTGCCTGGGACGACATGATTGGCAGGCCATGAAGCTTTGCCAGAGATGGCCTGCACCTGTCGCCTCTGGGATTCCGGATATTGGCTAAGGCTCTTGCTGCCCCTATAGTGCCTTTTTTAGGCAAGGCTCAAACATCAAATCCACCACCATAGTAGATGCAAATAAGTGAAATCTAAGGGTAATGCTACTCAATGCTAGAAGTCTAAACCTCAAAATGCAGTCACTTGAGGCACTCCTTAAGATGGAGAACATTGACATCTGTGCAGTGACAGAGACCTGGTTTAAGGCTCCAGAGAGCACTCCTGCATTACCAGGCTACAATTCTTACCACACCTTTCGGCCACCTAACCTGGACCAAAACACTAAAGGAGGAGGTGTGTCCATATTCATAAAGGATATCCACACCTCCAGGCTAGTTGCTCAACATAATGCATCCAAAATTATCCAAGTACAATTAACACTGGGCAAGACTGCAATTCAGGTTGTAGCTTGTTACAGATCTCCTGCCATGCCCCAAGACACCCACTCCATGTTTCTTGATATACTGGATAATATTAACGTACAGCCCAATACCCTAATATTGGGAGATTTCAACTACCCCACCATCAGCTGGGAAAACTACTCATGTACTAACTCATCTGCCCAACGTTTTCTGGAATTCATCAATTCCAATGCCCTTGGTCAGCTTGTCCATACCCCTACCAGGGGCAGCAACATCCTGGACCTGGTCTTTACCAATATGGGTAACAGATGCTCCATGCCAGAGGTCATCTCCTCCCTGGTCAGATCCAACCACAAGCTAATTACCCTAGACATCCATATCTTGCCCCCACCCCCCGTTAAGGAATCCACTGTAAAAAAATTCTCCAAAGCCAACTTCATGCTTCTTAGGTCAGAAGTGGCCAACTTCCCGTCACCCACACAGATGGAAAATAGAGACATGACTGCTGAATCATATACAAAAGCACTGTATAAGCACACACACGAGTGCATGGATCATGCTATCCCCAACAGAGCTAGCTTATTAAACACTGAAAGTGTGATGAGACCTTGAGACACATGTGGACACTAGTCTCTCCTTTGATAATCACAGTAGTCAGGAAATCCTTCTATGTGGCACACCTCATCACAAAGGGGTTCTCCTCCAGAAAAAGAGAGGTCATCGTTCCTCTCTACTCATCCCTCATCAGACCCATTATAGAGTACAATGCCCCATTTGGCATGTACCTTGCAAGACATCTGCAACAATTAGAAAGGCCACAGAAATACACCACTAGGAGGATTACCGATGCCATATGCAGACTGTCATAAAAAACTCCAGCTCTACTCTGTCGCATATCGCCTACTCACAGGCGACCTCTGACTAACATACAAAGCCATGTCTAATCCAGATCTGATGGACATGCTACACTTAAAGAAATCCCAATCTCTCTGAGCCACATGCTCCAGGGACATAAACCTTGTCACTACAATAAACAGAACATGCTGGAGGGATAGATTCCTGTCCCAGAGACTTCCCATGCTCTGGAACAGACTACCCATTCATGTCAAGCAAAGCTCCTCATTAGCCCTCTTTAAGAGGATTCTTGACAACTGGATGGGAACCAGGAAATTCACCCCGGGGATCACTGCTGTGGCGCTGCTCAACAGGGAGACAGAAAAATAATTTTCTTGGGTTGCGAAAGCCAGGGAACCTCATTTGGCTAGGCTTATATAGGCCATTGGGCTGATAGCCTAGTACATACCTATGAACCTATGTCCTGTCAAACATTAAAATCTACTGTTCACAGTTTGAATTACATTAGTATATTAAAATAATGTCTGCTGTCTGCTACATCCTTCATGCCTGCTAGTGCATCCTCTGATCTCACCTGAACTGCTCATTTATTAAAAGTTAAAAAAACACACACAAACAAAGGAGGATACTACTGGCCCAACCCAGTCAGGAAGCTCAGTACTTGCTTAAGGAATCACCTCTATCCTGTACCTTATGAAAATATACACAGACCTTTTTGTTGTTTGAATGCATAGAAAAGGAGCAGGTAGCTGACAGGCATCAACAGTCACAAAAATAAATTAAAATGACTAAATTAATTTTCTTTTTCTGTTCTGTAATTTAAGTAATTAATAAATTAGCCAGTTTGGCAACTCCCTACAAGCTGGTACCCGCGGTAGCAGCTCCATTACTTCACCCATCCTACAGCTTTGTGGGCCCTGTCATTTAGAATTACATCCCCATCCATTTTCAAAACTCAATAGACCTACAGTATTTCTGAAAATCCCCCTGAAAACACCTGACTGAGATCTCCCATTGGAAATGCTGTGAATCTAGACTGCTTAGATGCAATCCCCATTTGCATCCCCACTGTCTAATGCATCACGCATATTCAGACTAAACTTTTTGTCTACATGCTAACTGTTTAATATATTGATACCTCTAATGGATATAGATATCTACCTTCAGATCCCTCTTGTAACTGCAAAATTGCTATAGATTGCTATTGCATTACAACTGTAAACCTTTATTTCCTGTTTGACCTTTTACTGTTAGTACTTCAGTGTTATCCTTCTTGAAGTTTTACTGATTGTGTATCAGTATTATTTTCTGCTTACCACGTATATGAATTTTATTTATTGCCCCGCGGTGGTAGTGCTATGGTAGCGTTGTCGTCTCACAGTAAGATGCTGTCCGGTTCGATTCTCAGCTAGAGCATCTTCTGCGTGGAGACATGCGTGAATGGGCGTACCTTCATTGAAGGTTGTGCATCAGGGCTGGTAACTCAGCATGTAAAAATCAACTGCCAATCATGAGCGGACCGGAGTTCCGCTGTGACGACCCCTAACCGGGAAAAAGCTGAAAGACACAACAACATTGTACATGTTTATTGACTGCAGCTTTCTGTGATATTCTTAATATTTCACTGAATGTAAATTGTTGCCATTAGCAGTTAAGGACCTGATTCCTAGTTAATAAGAGTTTTGCGACCAACTGACATAGCTGGTTCTCAAATGTGAAACAGATAGATAAATAAATAGCTGAGTTTGCATACTAGTGACCGAACAATCCTCCCAGCCGTATGTAATATATAACTTTCTGGCATACAGCTTTAGCACATTAAAGGGCACACTCCTTATTCTAGAAAACCTATGCCCATTTTGCCTGTTAAGATTCTCTGGTTCTGAATTAGAGTGTGGTAACATTTTGACAATAATAGCTTACAGTTACTTGACTTTTCTTATATTACCCATAATTGATCTGTGTTCCAGACATTCAGTTTATGTACATTTCTTTCTTAATTAATAAGTTTTATTTGAAGTTGACATTTGATTATGGTAACATTTTGACAAGAATAGCTTACCAATACTTGATTTCTCCTATACTGTCCATCATTAATCTGTGTTCCAGACATTCAGTTTGTGTATGTTTCTTTCTTATTAAGTTTTATTTAATGAACCTCTTAGCTTAAAGTTTTGCTCCAGATGAGCTGTAATGAGATCCTTTTTCTCATTAGTCATAATGAGTTTGCAAAGTGCATCTCTCAGTGACCCCCCAATCACCTGCATATTATAATGATGTTAGCCGTTGTCATTCATAAGGGCTATGGTGACCAGGTTTTTTGTTTAATATCTGTGCCCCTGCTTCTTACCCTATAATGAAGCCCTAAATTTAGTAGCATTCCGGAAAGGGTATAACTCAACTTGCTCAACCATTTTGCTCTTGTCTTCTCTAATATTTAACTATAAGGCATGTCTGAACATTGCAAAGTATTGTTTCAGCTCTAAAAAGTCTGTTGGTTTATAAATTGGTGGTGACTACTTTATATGTGAGAAACAATTGTTGGCCAGATTTTCATTTCTAGGGTTTCTTTAATTTCTTTTCACCAAATAAATACATATAACATTTTAACAGACTCTTGAAACTTCCATTAGTACTTGATCTAGATTTCTATTGTGAACCAAATTTACTAAGAAGTAAGCACTGTTGTTTGTGATATAAAGAGTTCAGCAAAACTCCCAGGGCACCCTTGAAAATAGACAGAAGTGCTAGTAGTTCAGCCTAATTAACAAGTACTAAAATAATGTAAGTGAAGCATATGAAGCACAGATCTTTACAGAGTTAACACAGAATCACAGGGAGTAGCATAGCTGCCTTACACATTTGGTACTCCAGTTCGGTTCTCGGCAAAGGTACCTTCTGTGTGCACAATTTGCATATCTTCACTATGTGTGAGTGAGTTTTCTTCAGGTGCTCTGCTTCTAACCACATCCAAAGGCATATCATAAGTGATCATTTATGTGTGTCAGTGTGTGTGTGTGTGTGTGTGTGTGTGTGTGTGTGTGTGTGTGTGTGTGTGTTTGCACTGATTCACTGGCACCCCATCCTTTATTAGCATCTCTGTCTTATCCCCACTGAGTGCCAGGATAAGTTGTGGCTCCCATGTGTCCTAGAACTGGATTAAGCAGGTAACTGGAGAGCAAATAATGCAGTGACATCTTAACAGTTTTACAGTGAATGGAAGCCAATGGAAAATATGGATCACTGCCTTGGTTTCATTCCCTTCCTAATCCAAAATGGAGGAGAAATGTCCTTTTATCAACATATTACCAAATGCTGTTCATTTATTTTTTGTAAAGGGTGTATTATTAGCCAACATGTTTCTGGGTTTTCCATTACATCTTTTATTTACATGTACCCCATATGGACCAGCTGCGTTTAGTCTGGCAGCTGTTGCAGAGGTTGAAAACTTTGAAGCTTAGTTCCTGTGGTAAAAAGTTTGATTACCTCGGCCCCCATTTGCCTACTGTGTGATATGAACAAATCACTTAACCAGACAGTGCTTGTTGCTAATGGGAATTTGGGCAAGGCTTCTAAATGGTCCTGTACTGTAAGCCTATTAACTACCTATGAACCTACACAGCTAGCAACATCCATGTATGTGGCATTGTTGGTATATATAAGTAATTCACATGTTAGAGTCTCCTTCTCTATTCCAGACATAAAATAATGTGAACATCATTCACCAAGACCTTGAAAGAGAGTTTTGAAGTATTTTAATTATTAGATCAAAAAAAGAGTACCTGTCTTGCATTACAGTAGTAATATTCCTTGTTGAAAACACCAGATGTACTTGTACTGCAGTGTGGCATTCCTTTGTAAAATACCACATCAGCCTGTATTACAGTGGCATTCTTTCTGAAAAACACTACATGAACATATATGGCAGTGTGGCATTCTTTCTGAAAAACACTACATGAACACATATGGCAGTGTGGCATTCTTTCTGAAAAACACTACATGAACATATATGGCAGTGTGGCATTCTTTCTGAAAAACACTACATGAACATATATGGCAGTGTGGCATTCTTTGTTAAAACACTACATGAACATATATGGCAGTGTGGCATTCTTTGTTAAAAACACTACATGAACATATATGGCAGTGTGGCATTCTTTGTTAAAACACTACATGAACATATATGGCAGTGTGGCATTCTTTGTTAAAACACTACATGAACATATATGGCAGTGTGGCATTCTTTCTGAAAAACACTAAATGAACATATATGGCAGTGCGGCATTCTTTCTGAAAAACACTACATGAACATATATGGCAGTGTGGCATTCTTTCTGAAAAACACTACATGAACATGTATGGAAGTGTGGCATTCTTTGTTAAAACACTACATGAACATATATGGCAGTGTGGCATTCTTTGTTAAAACACTACATGAACACATATGGCAGTGTGGCATTCTTTGTTAAAACACTACATGAACATATATGGCAGTGTGGCATTCTTTCTGAAAAACACTACATGAACATACATGGCAGTGTGGCATTCTTTCTGAAAAACACTACATGAACATGTATGGAAGTGTGGCATTCTTTGTTAAAACACTACATGAACATATATGGCAGTGTGGCATTCTTTGTTAAAACACTACATGAACATATATGGCAGTGTGGCATTCTTTGTTAAAACACTACATGAACATATATGGCAGTGTGGCATTCTTTCTGAAAAACACTACATGAACATATATGGCAGTGTGGCATTCTTTCTGAAAAACACTACATGAACATATATGGCAGTGTGGCATTCTTTCTGAAAAACACTACATGAACATGTATGGAAGTGTGGCATTCTTTGTTAAAACACTACATGAACATATATGGCAGTGTGGCATTCTTTGTTAAAACACTACATGAACACATATGGCAGTGTGGCATTCTTTGTTAAAACACTACATGAACATATATGGCAGTGTGGCATTCTTTCTGAAAAACACTACATGAACATATATGGCAGTGTGGCATTCTTTCTGAAAAACACTACATGAACATATATGGCAGTGTGGCATTCTTTGTTAAAACACTACATGAACATATATGGCAATGTGGCATTCTTTGTTAAAACACTACATGAACATATATGGCAGTGTGGCATTCTTTGTTAAAACACTACATGAACATATATGGCAGTGTGGCATTCTTTGTTAAAACACTACATGAACATATATGGCAGTGTGGCATTCTTTGTTAAAACACTACATGAACACATATGGCAGTGTGGCATTCTTTGTTAAAACACTACATGAACACATATGGCAGTGTGGCATTCTTTGTTAAAACACTACATGAACATATATGGCAGTGTGGCATTCTTTGTTAAAACACTACATGAACATATATGGCAGTGTGGCATTCTTTGTTAAAACACTACGTGAACATATATGGCAGTTTGGCATTCTTTCTAAAAAACACTACATGAACATATATGGCAGTGTGGCATTCTTTGTTAAAAACAGTACATGAACACATATGGCAGTGTGGCATTCTTTGTTAAAACACTACATGAACATATATGGCAGTGTGGCATTCTTTGTTAAAACACTACATGAACATATATGGCAGTGTGGCATTCTTTGTTAAAACACTACATGAACATATATGGCAGTGTGGCATTATTTGTTAAAACACTACATGAACACATATGGCAGTGTGGCATTCTTTGTTAAAACATTACATGAACATATATGGCAGTGTGGCATTCTTTGTTAAACGTACTAAATGAGTTTGTATTGTAGTCTGACATTTCTTTCTTCGAAATACAACTTGATCTTTTATTACAGTGTGATGAAGTTACATTACAGTGTGCTATTGCTGATTATTAAATGATTATATATATAATTGCATTACGAAGTGGCATTTTTGTTTGATAATAATAATAATAATATATACATTAATTGCCATTGAAAAGAATATCTGTACTTTTTGCCTACGTAAATGCAGCAATACAATCTATTGTCCATAAACTCCTTATCTAGATAACTCTATCTACACACTCTTAACATAATTTAAGACCAGGGTGCCAGGAACAGGTCAGGGAAAATAGCTTTTTAGTATTTGTCGTGTGTGATTTGGGAGCAGAGCATTAGTTCATAGAATAGCAAGTTGGATCACACTGCTGTAAAAGCATTTTATTATATCATTGTTAATGTGAGACACCTCACTTAGTACCAAATCAAATTATAATCTATTGTTTGAAAAGTGCTGTTAGGTTCCAGATATGCGGGTGTAGCCATTTCACTGTAATGAAATCTATTGTATTCTATCTTTGTGGGCCATTGTATTGTGGGTTTTTTTTTTTATCTGAAATTTGTGACGCTATAAGGCCACACTGAATCTTTAAAGCAAGGAACTATTCTTAACGATAATTAATGGTTTGAAAAAGTACCTTCTGCTTTATTTAATACCTGCGTTACAAATTAACTAAGATGTATTTTTTGTAGAACTCTCACTTTAACCACTGCTTTTACTACAGTTGATATACATATATTTTTTTACAATTATCTGGACTTAGATCTTTATTTGACACTCAGTGTTATTGAAATGTTGCAGGTAGAAGCTGTCCATAGCAGCTTACCCATTAGTATACAGGTTTTGGTCCTGATCAAGCTGCAGACAACCTGGGATGGATTGGTACTTTGGCCCCTAGTGGAACTAGCCAGGGAGGGACTCAATAAGTGCCAAGTTTGACTTACCCCTCCTGGGAGAGGAGTGAACCTTCATGATAGTCACCACAAAAGCACTACCCAGGAGAACCAGGAAGTACTACAGCTGCTGTGTTTTGGAGTGAGTGGGATGCGAGCTCACCAAGCAGTATGCAGCACCATACCTGCTCCAGCACCATGGAGCCACAGGATCCTGCATACATGCTGGAGTCTATATCACTTCTTTGAACTGTTATCTTATTTAATAACTAGTCATTGAACCCTAATTGTTGAAGTTCCTATTCAGCAAATGACCTAAACATTGAATTTAAATTCAAGAAATTGTTTTACTTTGCCAACACTAAGAACGTAAAATATGCTGCAACACTAAACTGTAAATAATAAAGTCCAATAACAGCAGTCTGCGCAGATTTTTTTCCTTCATTTTTGCAGGGGATGAGCCCCTCTGCACCCCCCATGTAGGGGACTGTGCCTTCCACTGCCCACAAATTAAATATCCCAACTCCCAGATTGCACTACATTGAGGAAAGGGGTAAACTAAGAAAAATAAATTTAGTTTATAAATAAATATTATCTTTTTATATTAATTTAAAGAAAGTTTTCTTTATTTACTTTTCAATTTTAATGGTACAATTTTACATACAGCTTCTAAACATCTGTGTACTAATTCTTTACTCAATGACATCATATGCAACATTTTTTCAGTATGGCCAACTAAAGCAATTCGATGAGTTTAAATTTGATGTTTAGGTCATTCGCAGAATAGGAACTTTGACAATTAGGGTTAAATGATTAGTTATTCAATAAAATAACAGTTTGACAAAGTGGTATAGACCCACATCCTGGTGCCAACATTATGAACACTGCATCTATTGGCCACAGGGGAGTGAGTACAAAAATCCCAGTAGGTGCCTAGGAGAATGCCTTTCCATGCACAGCATTTTCTTACCATCAACTCAGTTTCAGCTAGAGGTCTTTGTCTACATAGTCCCCTCTACTAGACAGACCCATGCAAGAATGGTGGAGAGAATTAGTCACTTTGGTCAAGGGGTGGATGGTGTGCAGGATGTAATCTGATGGAGTGATATAGGGTGAAAAATAACACACACACACACACACACACACACACACACACACACACACACACACACACACACACACACACACATACACACACACAAACACACACACACACTCGTATTATATACTTGTTCACACATCCTTATTTAATTTTCAAAAAGTAACGTAGTTTGTGTAATGTGGTTATTATATTATTATTAAGAGCCAGTGTCTGGCCTCTGGTTGCTATGTCTGTCTAAAGTGCTTGGTAATTGGGCAATTTTACATGGGTTCTGTTGTTCTGTTTTAGGGGATGCCTAGGAAAATCAGTTTCAAATACCGTTAGTGTTTACAAGATACAAGATGCTAAGAAGTACAAGAACTCTCTCTTTACTACTGAAAATGAAATTTAATAAGTTTGTCACCAGAGTGCCTTTTTTGAACTCTAACTTAAGTATGTAAAAATACATTGTTCAGTTATTTAAAACTGAAGCTAGATTAGTGCACAGGCAACAATATATTTTGTTTGTGGTGATGGTTGTTAGGGTCCTGGTAACCAATGAACCTGAACTGAATATTCCCTTTAATGTTGCTAGTATCCCAATGTATAAGAAATTATATATGACTGGGACATATTTATTTATTTATACTTGTCAATCAGAACAGAACATTTATCCAAGTTGAACTATTTCAGCTTCAGCCTGGAAATTAACAAAGAAATTAAAAATTATAAATGAACTAACAATTTTTAAAACATGCAAACACACCATATATGCAAAGTAACACATAATTAAATATAATCGATAATAATATTCTGATGAAAACACTGAAAATTGCTTATAAACCTTGAGAAACATCATAGAGCATATTATACATAAAGTATATGTGTAATATAAAGAACATTATAGAATAAGTTTTGTCTCACATGAAAAAAGATAAAGTTTGTTTGTTTTGAAAATGTAGCAGCAGTGAATGGCTTTTAAACCTTTTAATTTCATTTTCTTTAAAAAACTGAAGAGTAAATTTTAAACATTAATGTTGACGTAGAATAAGCCATTATATTAGTCCTCGGATCAGAGTATGACAAAGAAATGGAGCAACAAATATAATCCTTGATTAACTGTACTTAATGGGTGATGCATAAATAGTTCACTCTGTGTTTATTTTCCCTAACATTTTAGTTGCACTTTCTTGCGTGCTTCTTCATATTCCTAAATGCATCTTTGTTTCCCGGTTTTCTGATTTTTGTTTCTTTTACTTCCTTTAGTTCCTTGTTTTATAAACTGCATTAGTAACTCATCCTGTTCATAATTTTGTTTTCCCCTTGGAGATGTCTATATATCTGAGATAATATACCATTAAGCAGTTATATAAAACATCAGTCATAACACTGGTATTTTTGCATTAAACTGCTTTCTGCTTATTAAAGAATTGCTTTAATTGACTTGAGTAGCAATTTTCTTCAGGCTCTAGACAATACGTTAAAATGTTGGCTACACCCACAAAGCAATGCATAAGACAGCGGTGAATAAAAGCATAAATGTGTCCTGTAATTTTCGTTAAGCTTCCCAGAGTTTCTCTTATACCACTCTAATATCATACCATCTGGTTTCACCTAATCACATGTGGTAATTTTTGTTATTTCTGCAGCTGCCAGTAAATGTTGTATGATTGTAATAGCTCTGTTGTACTTTTGAAATATAGATGTCAGCTGTCGTTTTGTTCCTTGCTGATTTTCAAACTATCAGTATTGCCATATATGATCAATCATTTAATATACTAACAGGGGATATGACAGGTATTCTGTATTACTGTCTCATTTAACATTCATTGTTTGAAACCATCCTCAGCAAACCTCAGTCCCCCTTTTCTGTTTAATTAGTTGGCTATTTCACTGGTGTGGCTCAGTAATATCTTTGGTATTATAAAACCTGAAATATAACCAGATTTCCAATGTAGATAGAAAGATGCAAATATATTTTGGTTCCCAGACACCAGATGCAGTTTGATTCAGTTAAAACCATGCATACAAAAATAAATCTTAAATATCAAATGGTGAAATGTAAACAAATAAAATCATTTGCAATAGCTTTTAAGTTGCAAAAATTGTATGCTATAAACAGAGATTTATGCAGTAAAACAAAAGTAGTAGATATGTATGTCCATTTCTTGTTTATGCACAGCAGCTTGGCATTAGCTTTTTTATGTGCATCTTTGTGCTAAATGGTGTTTGTATATATACCTTGGATCTCAGTCTTTTGTCTCTGGCTGCCTTCCCCTAGTCAGGTGCAGTAATTTACTTCTTTTAAATGGAACTGAGTAAATGACTAGATTAACAGCTCACTTACAGGATGTGCTAGAAATATTGCTGAACATTTCTAAAGTCTTTTACGATTAAATGCTGAAGCCGTAAATATATTAAAATGTCATTTAAAAGAAATGACTCTCACCCACACCTTGCAGCTCAGCCAGGTTGTCACATCAGTGGAAATGGCATTAGAACTCTGCACTAGAGAGCAATAAATCCTGCTAATGCTGAAATGCAGCTGTAAATAGAACCCACACACATACACATGTGTACGCTCATACATATAAACTTGTGCATATGTGCCCACACACACGTACACAGACACACAGATGCGCTGATACCCAAACACATGCACACATATATGAAAATGCCCAAACACATATTCTCACAAATACACACACACACACACACACACACACACACACACAAATGCACACACACACACACAAAAGCAAACTTGATCACAAATAGGTAATAAACATCAGTCATTTTTACATATTGCAATGACTAAAGCCATTCCCAAAAATGAACAAAAAGCAGTTTAAGTTCTTTAACTTGTAGAAGATATGCTACATAGCTATGATACAGAACTTTTTGTTCTATTAACTTTCTGTATGAAAAATTTTCACAGATCAAAGCGATGTCAAGGGTGTGTGTGTGTGTGTGTGTGTGTGTGTGTGTGTGTGTGTGTGTGCACATATATGTGTGTGTATGTGAGAGTGTGTGTGAGTTTGTGTTGTGTGTGTGTGTGCGTGTGTGTGTGTGTGTGTGTGTGTGTGTGTGTGTTTGTATGTATGTGTGTGTGTGTGTGTGTGTGTGTGTGTGTGTGTGTGTGTGTGTGTGTGTGTGTGTGTGTGTATGCAGGAATACAAAGCTGTTTCATACTGTATGGGAATGTGCATGTGTAATTTAACAGTGAGCTATAAGGATGAATTTCTGTTGTAGCTATGCAGATGTGGTTCTGTTAGCACCACCATAACAGTTCTATGTTTACAAGTCATACCCAATAAAAGTGCAGATTAGTGTATTATGCTCCCCGCCTTCCTTGTAGGTACGTGAATTTGTATGCAAGCAAACTTTGATTGTCATAATTTTGGTCTCCTTCTATGATTTTGTAAGCTGTGAGGTATATTTGCTGCATGTCACATGTACAGTACTGTGTCATTTTTTATTTAACAAACTCTGAATGCCAGACTAGATGTAGTAGTATGTGATGCATTTTGATAACATCAGAAACAATGAGTTATATACATACAAAAGCATTTCAGAGCATTACAAAAACAATGGCAGCACTGCTAACAGCTCTGCATCCATGAACAGGCACTGTATTGTAAGTGACAAAAATAAGCCACACAGCATTCAGCAAAATTCACCATTACGTCATCAGCATCCATTACAGCAGGCACAAGGCTAATGTTTCTACTGAATCTAAGTGTTCCACTGTAGGCTGTTCATTTATGACAAATCTGCTGCACTTTTAAAACTGAGCAGACCCTGTACATAGGTGAAGGTTTTGCAAATCTTTCTGTTGCAACCAATGTTCATGTAGCTCTTATGTGAATCTCTGCTATAAATGACAGCATTGGCAAAGCAGTCCCATGTGCTTCAATAATAAATAAACCACATTGACACCACTAATGGTGTGTCTATGTCTTCTATAAAGTAAGAGACTGATGCATGTTGGTTTAATTTTCTGCATTAGTTGTTTAATAACAGATATCAATGACTGCTTGCTCTCACCAAAAGATAGTATTACTGAAATGGTTCAAAGTTTTCATAGGGGCACATTACTGCATTACTTCTGCAGGGATATGGATTGTGACTATAGTGTTGTTGCATCACTGGTCACATGTTATTGCTTCTTACAATATTTGTGTGTGTGTTTTTTTTGTGTTAGCCTACTGCACTACTGTGAAAGAGCAACATAGCATGCAGATATCTGCATATGACTTTGGCCCATTACCATTAGTGGCATGTGTTCCCACTCTCACATGTACCTACAAAAAAAGGCTTTTCTGATTCTTTCACATTCATGGATAAAGGAGTGCTTACAGATGAATAGGACACACCCTACATTGATCAATCACATTACAGTGTCTATGAAACAGTGGCAAACCACCTTGCAGCTAAGCCATGATAAAGGACAAATTATTATCAGGATAAAATGTCAAAGGGGGATATTCCAGAGTGACTCTTTGTCACAGTTGATCTTTTGCTTGCCCTTAAGCCACAGTTACAATTTGTCTCCCAGACAACAACAAAGTGTAAAAATGTATTATCTTCGTTTTGTGGATGATTTAAAACCGCATAGTTCATCTGAAGAGGAGTTGAAAGCACAACTGGAAGTGGTCAAAACGTTTTCAGATGATATAGGAATGTCATTTGGTCTTGATAAATGTGCAAAAATGACATTTAAAGCAGGAGAGCTGCAGAAACAAGAAAATAGTGTGGGACAGGAATGTGATAAAAGGGAATTTACGCAAGAGGGAGTGTATAAATATTTGGGAAATGGTGAAGGATTAACATTGAAACATGAACAGATATAAACAAAACATAGTAAAGAATATGTTAGAAGACTAAAATTAATACTGAAAACAGCCCTGATATCTAGGAATAAAGTCCAAGCTGTAAATCAATTTGCTGTTCCTGTTCTAAATTACTGTTTTAGTGTGACTGACTGGGTGCAAAAGGTACTGGATCAGTTGGACAGGAAAACAAGAAAAATGTGTCATGCTTATCAAAAGATATATAAAAAATCAGTGCATACCCAATATTCTGTATTCCTTATTCTGAAGGAGGCAAGGGCCTCCTTGAAACTGATTACATGTACAGATCTGCAATCATAGGACTGCATACATATCTACTGACTTCACCAGATTCAAACACAGTGAAAGTTTTGAAACATGAAGAGAACAAAGCTAAGATTACTCCCCTGCTTAGTTTAGCAGAAGCATATCAGTGCCATGTGGGAATGGAAATCAAACCAGAAGTAGACAGACATTAGGCAGCAACTGAATGTGCCAAATAAAAGAATATAAGGAGAAGGATCAGATGAGAAGGCAATAAATGGGGAAAAGGCATAAATATATTTGCGAGTACAGAAAACTCCTGGAACAACCTCATGTCAATTAGGATCTGATGCAGGAATGGTTAAAGACAGGTGAATTTAAACACAAAGATGAAAGGTTAATATTAGTAGCCCAAGATAGTGGACTACATACATATTGGTTTACAAAGTCCTTTGAACATGTGCATGAAACAGACAAATGCAGGTTCTGTAAAACAGAACTGGAAACAGTCATATGTCTTGTTGCTGGGTGTGTTACCCTAATGGCAGAAGACTTGTATACTGAAAGGCATATTAATGTGTCAAGACTGTTGCAGTGGGGATTGTGCAATCATTACAGTATTACAATAGCTGAGAAGCATTTGAAATATGATCCACAAAGCATTATAGAGAATGATGTTTATATCACATGGAATTATCTATCACCAACAGTTCAATAAAACAGATGCAAGAAAAACAGATGCAGTAGTCCAAGAAAAGAAGACAAAAGTAGCATTGATCATTGAAATTGCTACACCCAGTGATTACAGTGTCTTACATACAGAGAGACACAAAGTCATACAATACCAGGATTTGCAGGCAGAACCAAGGGCGATGTAGAAGAAGGAAACCAAGACAGTTCCAGTAGCAGTAGGAGCAATGGGTGTCATAAAAAAGAATTTACAGTTTTATTTGATATGCCACCAATACATGTAACTTTATATGAATTGCAGGAGTCATTTCTGGGCACATTGTGGGAGCTGCGAAGAGTACTTTTGGCTAACATCAAAGACTAAAACAATACTAATTTCATGAACTTTAATCATACTTTGACTTAGAAATGGGGTCCATTCCTGACATGATATTAGAAGCCCAAAAGATTTGGAGAAATTAAACCGACAGTATCTGACAGCATATTAATGTGTCATGAATAGTCTTGGTACATCACACGTTGGACATAGTCATTCCATAACCAAATGAAACCATCTCCAGGGCAAAGCCAGTTAAGCTTGTAGAAAACCTATGCAGAATTCCCAATAATCCCTGGCAAATGCACCCAGCTAAGAGAGTTGCCACATTCACCTTTAATTTTTATCAGCTCTTAAGCAGCTGCATAAGGAAGTCTGCACCTACCCACCCTAAATATAATAGTAGTTTCATAGGGAAGTCTGCACCTACCCACCCTAAATATAATAGTAGTTTCATAGGGAAGTCTGCACCTACCCACCCTAAATATAATAGTAGTTTCATAGGGAAGTCTGCACCTACCCACCCTAAATATAATAGTAGTTTCATAGGGAAGTCTGCACCTACCCACCCTAAATATAATAGTAGTTTCATAGGGAAGTCTGCACCTACCCACCCTAAATATAATAGTAGTTTCATAGGGAAGTCTGCACCTACCCACCCTAAATATAATAGTAGTTTCAAGAAAAAACATTCCGGTAGCGCTACATATTAATAAACTGTATAAGTGAAGAAATAAAATAATGAAAAGTAAGAAATCCCTATTCCCCTTACCTAAAGATCTCACTGAAACACGCCAGCAAGGAACTTAAAAAACATTATTAAAAAACGTAAAGCAGAGTAAAAACTTAAGGTTTTTATTGATACCCAAGTAAACTACAGATCTTTCTTCAGTCATGTTAGGAAATTCAGGAATAATGTCCAACAGTGCAATGAGTTCACCCATAATGATATCACATATTCCAATCTCAAACATATAGCCAATATATTTGCTGACAAATTTGGAGCTAACTTTTTCCCACATTCCCACACTGCTGCCCCCACTATCCCAGAAAATGTAGTTTTCCCTGAAATCACTTTGGATTGAGTTTTATAATCCTTGTCAAATGCTAAAAATAGTAATACTTCTATGGGACCAAATACAATAGCATGCTGTATTCTCATCTTTGTCAAGTATGGCCTCTATAACACTCTGCTTAAACTGTTCAACCTTCGCTTATCTACAAGGTTTGTGCCTGATGCCTGGACAACAGCAACTGTGACTCCACTACAAAAAGATGGCCTCCTCTGCAGACCCAGGGAATTCTAGGTCCATCAGCCTCACCAGCCTTATAGGCACAGCCATGGAATGTATCATAGCAGAACTAATTCATGCAGATAGAGGCAACTTACCTGATCTAGATCCCACTCAGTTTGGTTTTGTGAAGGGTAGGTCCTGTTTTCTGAACCTAGTAAACCTCTTTGAAAAGGTTACAGTGGCTGTGGACAGTGGTTACTCTGTGCATGCTGCTTATCTTGACCCAAGCAAGGCTTTTTATTCTATCCCTCATGCTAATATTGTTTGAAAAACTAGACAAACTTAAAGTAAACATCTACACTGTTCACTGATTTACAAATTGATTGTCCAACAGATACCAGGTTGTGAAATTTGCTAATGCCCTTTCTGAATATAAAATTGTAACTAGGAGAGCACCTGAGAGATCAGTGCTAGGCCCTCTCCTATTTAGCATTTATTTTGCAGACATCCAAGTCAATATTACAGAAGTATTGTTGGCCAGGTTTGTTGAGGATTATACCAGGACACTGTTGACCATTTATCCACTGATACTAAACTGCTTCATCAATGCCTACAATATGCACATATCTCAAGAAATGAAAATGGTCTCAAGCTAAATACATAAAAATACGGTGTAGTACCATTCAGCAATAAAGCTGCTTCCACCTTATATGTTATAAGTGGTACTCTTCTTCAAACAGAAGTGACTAGAAGAGACCTGGGTGCATACATAGACTACTTTTTCTCATTTGATCATCTGTTTCCACCATAGTTTGGAATTCTTTCTCTTTGGCTCAGTTCATTTCCAGGGGAATGTTTTAAAGATCCAAAGTCATTTTACCACTGCACTTTTCCCTTTTCAGTCCCATCATCAAATACAATGCTCTCTTTGGTATGTACAAATCCAAGAGTGCCACTCAAATGGAAAGACGCCAGTGAGTTTTCACCATTACTTTCTTCAACGCAGAGGCATGGCTGGCTCATCTACCACCTAGAACATTCCTCTGTATGGTTCCCCCTCAGCAACATTACTGATGAGAATAAAAAAGGTCTGAGTTCAAGATGGCCGCTGTTCTGTAAGCACTGCTAGTACCTAGCTCTTTGAAATACCCGGGATTTAAACAAACCCAGAATATAAATCTAAGTCAAAAAAGCAAAAACATCGCTAAAAATATATCTCACATAACAGTCAGCAACTAACAGAGGAAGAAAAAGTGACAGATTTCTTTCTGAAACAACAGGATTAACTACGATATCTGGAAAACAGCTTAAGCCATGTGGTGCTAAGGCCCAGCATCTGAACACAAAAACTGGAAATAACTTCAAACAGCAAAGATGTCAAAAGAGGAAAATATTATGGAAACCAACACAACTAAGACTAAATTCTCAGTGCTAGCTTCACCTGAAAAGGATACAACTACCAAAAGACAGAAGACAAGTAAACAATCAGACAGCTCTAAAACTGCAAATAAAAGTAAGACTGATCAGCCAGCAAATTTGGAAGGCATAAAAACTGCATTGCTACCTATCCAGCAAGCAATAAAGGAATTATCCTTACAATTCCAAACCTTTGGGGACTCATTTAGCCAAATAATAACCAGAATGGAAAAATCAGAATCCAAAATTGAAAATGAGATAAAAATAGAGTCTTTAACTCAAAGAACTGATTCCCATGACAAAGAAATACAAAGTCTACAAGAAAAACTAAAAGACCTCGAAGCGAGATCTCGAAGGAATAATATTATCATCAGAGGAATACCTGAATCTGTGATTCACAATAATCTAATACCTACAATAATCAGATGAATACCTGAATCTGTGACTCACAATAATCTAATACCTACAATCAGACAAATAATAAATTCCTTGCTGGATCAGTCTGAAGAAATACATCAAATGACAATAGAAAGAGCCCATAGAGTTCTGAGGGTAATGCAATCAACACTGAATCCAAGACCTGTGTACATTAAAATATTAAACTATCAAGATGTAAACAAAATCATCCTGGCAGCCAAGAAAAAAGGCACACTTACTTGGAATAATAAAATCTCATTTGCCCAGGATCTTCCCATACATATAAGACAAGCAAGGCAACTCCTTTCACCATACTGCAGATTTCTAATAGAGAAAAAAATCAAATTCCAGATGAAATTCCCAAATCTATGAATTTTCTATGTTAAAGATGTCAAATACATGGTTGCTAACCCCAAAGAGGCAAAAGAGACATTACTGGCCATTTTCAGGCAGATTCTACCTTCAGAAAAGAAATAAAAGCTCAAAATATGATAAACGACCCTTGAGTGAAGAAATGAGCCGATTTGCGAGCATTGTAGAAGATAATTCATTCCAGAGAACTTTCCCTGGCTGCTTATTCCCTTAATTTCACAAGTAAGCCATGAGAAGTACAAGAAAAGGAAGTATAGCCTGTGTAGCAAACAAAAATCAAATGCCGTTTCCGATGCGCACATTTCAGGAAGGAACCGCCTCCAGGGACTTTGGCTTGTTAAATCGTTCCCCCTACGAACTGTGGGGCTCCATTATGAAGACCAACCATACTAAAAGGACTGTTAAAAGCTTCTGAAGAGACTTCTGTGTCAAAAATGGAAATCGACCTGCTCCTTTTAAAGAAGTAAACAAGCACCAGATATGTACAACATTCTGCAAGCAAGACCTTGAAGAATTAAGGTACTGTTACACTGAAACACTCACTAAGACTGTACAGCCATCACTATATGACTGAATGAAGAACTCAGCCTTAAATAATAAATAAGTAATAATCTACCAGAAACCAGTCTAGTTTGCAGACATATACTAGGAAAGGACTAATGACTTGCATAAAAGCTGAAAAATGCTAAGATCAAAAACTTGCAAAGGTAACATAATAAATAATTAAAAACTGGAATGTAACCTGCTAAGCAAACTGTAGATAAGGATCTGCCTGACCAAACTGAGAAATATATGTGCATGCATGTATTTTTTTTGTATCTCTCTTCTACCCAGGAGTAAATTTGCCAACAACTATACAACCCACATAATATATGTGGAAGGCTATATAGGCACGAATGTTGATTAAATACTGAGTTTATAAAGGGGAGGAAAAGTAGCAGAACGAAAATGTAAATATGACAAGCTTGACATCTGATCTAAACATACTGGAAAATATTAAGATACAACCAAACACCCTAATGCTGGGTGACTTCAACTACCCTGCCATTAACTGGGAAAACTACTCGTGTACCAACACCTTTGCCCAACGGTTATTAGAATTCATAAATTCCAATGCCCTGCATCAAGGAATCCATTGTCCCACCAGGGGCTCCAATATTCTAGACCTGGTCATTATCAACATGGGAAATCGATGCTCCACACCTATGGTCACCCCCTCATTGGTCAGGTCAGACCATAAGCTAATCACCCTTAACTTCCACATCCCACCCCCACCCCCAGTAAGGAAACCTCCATAAAAAACTTCTCCAAAGCCAACTTCATGCTACTCAAGTCAGAAGTTACAAACTTCATGACACCCATGCAGATGTGAGCTGAAAGTTCGACTGCTGAATCCTACACTAAGGCACTGTACGAGTACATTCACTCATGCATGAATTGTGCCATCCCAAATAGAACCAAGATGCTCTCCTCCAAAAAAATGAAGCCAATCTGGTGGTCCTCTGCCATAAACAAACTTTACAACAAAAGGAAGAAACTGTTGCAGAAAAGAGGAAAATCCCAGGATGCAAAAAAGTCCCTTACCAGCCTCAGTAAGAAGATGAGATCCCTCATAAAATCCTCTGAAGCTAGTTACAAAAATAAAATTGCCAAAGATTCCAAAGACAACCACAAGGCATTCTATAACTAAGTCAAGAATCTAAATGGCAATGCTCAGATCTGCTCTGAGCTACAACAGAATGGCATTAAATATACTGATTCCAAAGATATTGCCTATATCCTGGCAGATCGATTCAGTGCCAACTTCACCCCCCTCTTACCCCCTAAATGGCCCGTCTCAATTCCAGACGATTGCCATTCTGATAATAATGGCCACACAGGTAAAAAATGCACTCTCCAAACCTAAGAATACAGCATCCATGGGACCAGATGACATCCCGGCTTTGTACTACATTAACTACAAAATGAACTGGCACCTCACCTAAGTGTCATGTTTAATCATAGCCTCACCTCAGGCTTTGTGCCCACTGAGTGGCGCACAGCTACAGCTATCCCACTCCACAAGGGGGGAGCCACCTTGTATCCTGGGAACTACTGCCCCATCAGTCTGACAAGCCTGATCTGCAAGGCCATGGAATGTATTATCATCAAACTTATAAACAAAGACATTGGCAACCTTCAAACACTGGAATCCACCCAGTTTGGGTTTGTGAAGGGCCGATCTTGTCTCCTGAACCTGATTGACTTCTTTGATTCAGTCTCCAGAGCCGTGGACGAGGGTAAGGTGGTCCACACAGCCTATCTGGACCTCGCCAAGGACTTTGACACCATTCCCCAGTCTGGAATCATAGATAAATTTATTAAGCTGGGCATTAATCCCTACGTCACTCGATGGGTTGCCAACTGGCTTACTGACAGAACCCACACTGTAAAAGTAGCTGACTCCAAATCCAGCTCCAGACAAGTGACAAGTGGAGTACTTCAGGGTTCAGTCCTGGGACCACTCTTGTTTGGTATCTACTTCTCTGAAGTACAGGCCAATGCTAAGGGACTCTGGCTAACAAAGTTTGCATTTGACTGCAAACTGGGAGCCATTATTGAATCTCCAAATGATGTGGATACTCTACAAAAGGGCCTTACAGAAACAGACGCTTGGTGCCAGAGCCATGGGCTCAAGCTCAATGCCAAGAAATGTATAGTTATCCCCTTTGAGAAAAAACATGTACCCATTAATTACCACATAGGTGGAAGTACACTAAACACCAAAAGTGTGATAAGAGACTTAGGGACACAGGTGGACAGTGGTCTCACCTTTGATAACCACATCGCCACAACAGTCAGGAAATCCTTCTATGTGGCACACCTCATCACTAAGGGCTTTTCATCCAGAAAAAAGGAGGTCATTGTCCCACTATACTCATCCCTCATTAGAACCATTATAGAATATAATGCCCCATTTGGTATGTACCTCTCAAGACACCTGCAACAACTGGAAAGGCCGCAGAAATAATTCACTAAAAGAATCACAGGCCTAAAGCAGATGCCCTATGCTGACTGCCTTAAAAAACTCCAGGTATACTCTGTCACATAGCGTCTACTCAGAGGCGATCTCTGCTTAACATACAAGGCCATGTCAAACCCAGAGCTGTTGGACATGCTACACTTAAAGAAATCCCAATCCCTCAGAACCACATGCTCCAGGGATCTAAACCTTGTCATCACAATAAACAAAACATGCTCGTAGGATATATTCCTGACCCAGAGACTCCCCAGACTCTGGAATAGACTGTCCATACATGTCAAGCAGAGCACCTCTTTGGCCCTCTTCAAAAGGAACCTTGACGATTGGATGGGAGAAAGGAAATTCACCCTGGGATCACATTAGTCACCCTGCTAGATAGGGGTCCAGGGAAGCAAATAGTGTGGGAAGAAATAGCCAGGGAATTGTTATGGCTAGTCTTGTATAGGCCCTAGGGCCGATAGCTTAGTACCAACCTATCAACCTATCAACCTATGATTAATAATACTGCGTTACACTACCTGACATAAACTACTGAGAAATTGTTTATTAACATGCTGTTTTAAAAATACATCATTAGAAAGATGATAAGTGCCAAGTACATATATTATAATCCTTACAGATAGATACGAAAGACTAAATAGGCACCATAGATATACAAAAATCTGAATAAATAAAGGGAAGGTTAAGGTTCGTCAAATACGTGAAGGTTGGCAACTAAACACTAATGCCATGTTATGCAACTGGATATAAACTACTGAGGAAATGTGTATTGATATGATATTTAAAGTTACATTATTAGACAGGTTATAGATGCCAAGATTTTATTTCACAGCCCACATAGATATATGTGAAAGACCATACAGATACCAAAGGAGTTTGACAAACTTGACATTAAAATAACAAAACGATGTTACACAACCTGATATACACTGTTGAAAAAATACTTTCAATGGACTGCTTTAAAATCACTATTAGGAAGAACAAATCACAAGATATAAAACAATACATGCTGCACTCTAACTGCAACACCACAAATGTATAATAGTTTTGTTGAAAGGGACTAGGGACTTTATTAGCAGTGTTTTCTGGGGAACTAGTTTGTTCAGCTTAGTTCGTATTGTATATAGTCACACAGGGGGGTTATAATGCGACAAATCCACATGTAAAAAGAAAACACAACCAAAGATTAGATGACAAAGTAATCCATATATTGAACCTTCACCTTTCCACCCTGATTATTCCTGGTCCAGGGGTATAGTGGATAGGCACAGAGAAGGGACGGGGATAGATAGATGCTTTACACAACCATTACACACCAACACATATGAAGACCACAAATCCAAACTAACATACAAGTCATATCTAATGAATATATTTAATAAATAAATGTGGGAACTAAAGTCATGGAATATTAATGGACTCCAAAATGTGAAAAAAAGAAAATTATTCCTACACCTTGCATTGAAAACCAAAGCTAATATCATACTAATACAAGAAACACATTTGACCACAGAGCAATGGACAGAAATTAGCAGAAAGAAATGGATAAGGCAAATCATAGCCTCAGAGGGAAAAACAAACAGCGCCGGGGTGGCCATAATAATCAAAAACCAATTTCAGGAAAAAATCCTTAAGACCAAAGCCAACAAGGAGGGAAGATGGTGTTATGTAACATTTACTAACCATACATTACCAAAACCTATAATGGTGCTTAATATATATGCACGCTGTAGAAACCAACACTTCTTTATGTCACTATGCCCAACCTTAAACCAATTTAAAGACCACTATTTAGTGATTGGAGGTGAATGGAACACATACCAAAACCCAGAGAAGGACAAATCTAACTTTACTAAATCATATAATAAACAAGCCTCTTTAGCTCTAAACGAATTCAAGCAAGACTTCAATCTATATGACCCATTTAAATATGGAGATAACGACGCTAAAACCGGAAAATTTACATTTTACTCACAATACCATAAAATGTGGTCAAGAACAGACTTCTTTTTAATTTCAGATATATTCATCAACATGGACCCAACAACAATTATCCACACCAGGTTTTTTTTTTGGACCATTCTAAAATCACACTTTACATCTACTGGGACAAAAAAATATATAGAGAGAATAAAGGGCATAACTGGTTATTAAACCCCAATTTGCTCACCAAAATAGAAGTGATAAAAGAAGTAGAAGAAATACTAAAAACAACTCTTGCTAATACTTCCAACTGTCAAGTAGCAATGGACATAGAATGTGCCGTGGCCAAAGCACAAATTAGAGGAGTATTTATCAAAAAAGCAGCATATTATAAAAAATGCAACTAAAAGAGGAACAGACACTGAAAGGGAAAATAGATTATCTTGAAAAAGAACTATTAAGTAACCCTAAGAAACAGACAGAGGAAGAACTCTTAAAAATGCAGAGAGACCTTTATATGCTAGAATCCAGAAATCTTTCATTCTACGAAGCTAGGATGCTAGCCACCTGTGCAGAAGAAGCACAAATCCCATCTAGAGCTCTAGCAAGAATTATCTCCCAACATAAAACCGCCTCCAATATATCAGAAATAAACCACAAGGACAAAAACTACACAAAAAATGAGGACATTATCAAAATATTTGAACAAATATACTCTCAAATATATGGAGAGAAAACATTACAAACATCAAAGGAAGATAGAACTCTTCCTTCAAAAACTGAAATTCCCCAAACTAGATTTAGACCAATAAAAAAAAAACTAACTGAACCCATATCCATCAATGAGATAACCACAACAATCAATCACTTAAAAGCGCACAAGGCTTCGGGACCAGATGGTCTCACCTCAGAATTCTACAAAGCATTTACCCCCTTGATAGCTAAACTACTACATTATATTTTGAACTACATAATAAACAATAAAATAAATTACATTCACTTCAATGCCTCTAAAACCATCTTTATATTAAAAGAACATGCTGACTCCATAAACCCTGACAGCTACAGAATCTTAAACCTGGATACAAAAATACTTACCTCAATACTTGCGAATAGATTGAAAAACCTGATAGAGAAAATCATTTCTCCAGAACAATCTGGATTTACACCACATAGAAAGACTAGTGACAACACTAACATTAGATGCACTAATTTCCGGAACAATACTAACATCTATACAATGGTAGTAGATGCTCACAAGACATTTGAAAGGGTCAACATAGAATTCTTACTCCAAACATTACTGTACTTTGACATACCTAATAACTTCATACAAATCATCCAAACTCTGTATAGTAATCCCTATACATCCCTGTATATTAATAAAACGTGGTCAAAAGGAATTCTGATAAAAAAATGGAACAAGGCAAGGATGCCCGTTATCACCCTTTCTCTTTAACCTATACTTAGAACCTCTTTTCTTACACATTAAACAAAATACATACCAAAACTCCCCATAAGTACACAAATTCAAAATATATCTCACCACTTTTGCAGATGATCTGAACATATACTGCATTACACCAAATTCAGATATAAACAAAATAATAACTGCAATTGAACAATTCTCGACCATGTCTAACTATAAACTAAATCTTAATAAAACCAATATTTTCCCACTAAAAACACCCAAACTCATTCCATTAATACCACTTCTGGACACAATAAAAATAAAAGAAGAAACAAAATATTTGGGAATTACCTTTTTCCAGAATAAACAAGATTTCTACCAATATAATGAAATTCTCAAATGGCAAAACATAATGCAAGACTGTAAAAGTTGGAACAACCTAAAACTACCATTCATGGCGAAAGTATCAATAATAAAAATTAATATTCTACCTAGACTAACGTACATTTTCATAAAATCACAGGTAATAATACATAAAAACTCTTTAACCAAATACCCACCTTTCTGGCAAAGTTTATATGGGAACCTAAGAAAACCAGAATTTCCTATCCAAATTTAACACTGCCTAAGAACAAAGGAGGGCTGAATCTACCAGATTTTAAAACCTATTACTTTATCATTAACACCAACAGAATACTAAGAATAGCTGAACACGATCCTACAAAGAAAAACTGGTCTCCTCCTTGGGTGACAATATACTATAGATATATTAAAGCACTAGGTATCAATCCCATTCCTGAGTCAAAAAGAAATACAAACTTACAACATTCTAGATCACTTAAAACACTCTATCAACATAACACAAAAACTGTTTCAATCTTTGAACCTTGGACAAGCCATAACAATACTAAAACCTCTCCATAAAAACCCAAACCTAAAAATAAATAACAAAATGCTAGACTTAGAATGCTTTCCTCGTCTAAAAGACAAAACAATCCAAGATATCTTCCCATATCTTAATTGCACAATACAGGAAATTAGGACTAACTTAAATCTTTCCAAATCGTACATAATAATGCTAAGACAAATCAAAGAACTGTGTTACAGTTACCTCTAAAACACTACTATATCCAGTAGTGACATAGAAACTTGCAATTTGCTTTGGAAAACTATTCTTTCAACAAGGAAAACTATTACTTTTTCATATAAAATAATAAGCGAGATTAAATTCCAGAAGAAGCTTCTTTTTTTCAACTACTGGAGAAAACTAAAACCCTCCATAGATGACCAACAAATAACACAAGCAATTAGCTTAACACTGAAGATCATACCACTGTAAAAATTAGCTTACACACAGCTAATGATTAATAATAACGCATAATTCACACCTGCAATCCTCCACAAATTCAATACATCAAGGTCACCACTATGCCCACAATGCAAGGACCAGACAGCCAACCTATTGCATGTATTTTGGAGTTGCAAATGTGTGTAGAAATTGTGGAATTCTCTCAAAGTACAGTTACAAAAGATGGGCTACCAAACATCAACATTAACATGGAAATTTGCCTTATTACACATTCTTCCAACTAACTTCCCCAAAAAACAAACAAATACACTCTTAATAATTTTCTACTAATGAAACTATATATAGCTCTCAAATGGCTAGATCCGTTGAATATATCTTGGGAGGGTTTTTAAACAAATCGCCATAAAACATATTTTAGCTCACAAAATAGTAATGGATAAAATAAACCAAAACATGAAGTCCAGAGAAATTTGGGAACAAACCTTTAATATAATATTAGCATAGTAAACCACATAGCAACTTAAGAATACACCTAGAACCTAGAAACTCATACAGGATTTGACAGACTAATCATAGTTTGGGTATTAAGATTGTATGTGTTGTTTTGTATAACAGTTGAGCTAATGGTGAAAGCATCTGTGTAAATAGTGTAGATAAATGTGTTGTATGACCTACACCTTATGGTATTAACACTAATGTATAACATACTCCTATGGTCATGTTGTAAAGATCAAAATGTTTTTTGTGTCGTATATAATTGTAAAAGAAAAATAATAATTATTGGAAAAAAAAAAAAAAGGTCTGTGATCAGGTACCCAGTGCTCCTAAAATGCAGAAGCCAATCAGGTCCTGTTTTTTTCCCCGACACTCTTTCCCCAGTTGAGAATCAAAAAAAAAAAGTTTCTGTTTTAGCAGTAGCAGCCTGCTAGATACAAATGCAGCAAGCAATTGCTACAGTTTATCCCACACACAGACTATATAGCTCTGGTTTTATATAAACAACAACAAAAAAAAAAAATAAGAAAATCTTTTTTTTTATCTGCAGCAAACTGCTTGCTAAATTTGTAGCAAGCAGTTACTACAATTTAGACCACACATGGAGTGCTACAATGCTCAGTTTTGGCTGCAAATTCAATACCAGCATTTAAAAGCTGGTATGCACTAAAGAGAGACTGGGATCCCCTAATATTTTATGCCTGGGGCTGTTTCCCTCTTTGCTCTGCTATAGCTATGCTGCTACTTCAACTATCCAGCTAGATTAGCACAACTCATCTCACACTCAGTAGCCTACTAACTACTCCAAGGTGACCTGTGTCTTTCATCCAGACTATAGATCAGAGTGATTCGGAAACTAAATGCACAGCAGCATTCCAGAACCTTTTTGGCCATCTAAAAACACTCAGATCTAACATTTGGCACTCCAAACTATTTAAGGCCTATTTGGCCAAAGGTATCACTCCCAGAGGGTTGAGAGTACGGATCCAACCTTTGGTTTCCAACCCCGACCAGGAACTTATGGACCAGTGGTCCGCCATCCAGCAGCAAGCTTCAATATCTTTTGTTGAAACTTTATCAAAATTTCATGACAGAATCATTGATTCTGAGATCATAGCAGTTTCTAGGCTGGTGGGTGAACTCAAACCTTTTGAGGGTGAAACATTTTTCAAAACACAGTTAAACAAGGTAGCCAATGATCTTAAGATCTTAGAGGACCAATTACGCATCAGGAAGTTGAAGAAATTCCAGAGGGACGAAGGGGATTATCATGGTAATAACCCATTTGCCAGTAATACCAAACAGGTCAGATTTACACCAAGGGCACAGAGGACTCCTAAGAGGAAAAGACCTCGGTCTATTCTCAAAAGGACAGGTAATATACCTGTATCTTCCACAGAGGAGATTTCTTCTGGTACTGATAGTGAATTCCCAAGTACATCTAGGTCATCTTCTCCAAAACGAAATCCAAACATTATCCCTTTAGGCCCAAATACAAAAGAGGGGGGCGAAAACAGAGAAGGAATTACCAATATAGAAAGTCTACTCAAAATGGTCATGGAGAAATAGACACCTCATTAAACTGCAATGTGCTTAATCTTTCTGACTTTGTATTATCCCCCACACATTTGGCGGTACTTAATAAAGGGTTGTCTTTTGTACCAGGTTTCATGGTCTCTGAGGATTTGTTAGCACAAGATGTTGTTTCTTTTTGTAGAACTTTGAACCTGAAACTATTTTTTGGTGACTCTGGGCATGATGTGAATGGCAGATTCGTATATCACAAATCCACATTTGTTCCACCTATGCATCCATTGGTACAACAGTTTCAGAGGAACATTCTCAATGATCTCCATTTTTTTGGGTCTGACATTCAATTCAAACCTAATAACATATCTCGAGTTGAATGTGAAGCGATCCTTGAATTACAAAATAATAACAACATTGTAATTATTCAGGCTGACAAGGGGGGTGCCGTTGTGATCTTAAACTGGAGGGCTTACGATATTGAAGCAAATAGACAGTTGTCTGATCCCAAATACTATTCCCTGATGGGCATTGACCCTACATCTAGGTTTCAAAAACACATAGAGGAATTTATACATTGGGCCAGAGATGAAGGTATTATAACTAATGATATAGCAGAACAACTCATTGTCAAGGACCCTTGTACTCAACATATTTATTTCTTGCCCAAGATCCACAAGGACCCCTTAAATCCTCCGGGTAGACCAATTGTTTCTGGGAGGGGCTATATTACAGAACCCCTTTCCATGTTCCTTACTGAACATCTCAAACCTTTATTGGGGATGATACGTTCAAGACTACATGATACCACTAGTTTTCTTCAGATTGTTTCAGATAGTCAGCTTGAGGACAATTGGTTACTTTGCACCTTGGATGTATGTGCTCTATACACCAATATCCCACACCAGTCTGGTCTTGAGGCACTGGCCTTTTGGTTGGATAAGGCGGACTTATATCCGTCTACCTTTAATTCCTTCTTGATTGAGTTAGCAAAATTGGTTCTCACCAGCAATGTTTTTTCCTATTCAGACAAATGTTACTGGCAAGTCAAGGGGACAGCCATGGGGGCATCTTTTGCCCCCATTTATGCAGATATTTTTATGGCTTTCGTCGAGCAGCATATTATTTATGATTCCACCAAAAATATATTTTTACCATATATGGACATCTGGAGACGTTACCTTGACGATTGCTGGTTGGTTTGGACGGGGGAAACATATATGCTACATGAATTTATCACATATCTGAACAACAATATCTGGGGACTGGAATTCACTGTCCAATTTGACCGTCAACATATTACCTTTCTGGATGTTGCTGTGACCAAGTTAGCTGATAATACTTTATCCACTGAGATTTTCAGGAAACATCCCGAGTATAATACCATCCTTCATGCTACCAGTTTTCACCCCCCGCATGTTATACGCAACATACCTAAATCTCAATTTATCAGAACCAAACGTATTTGTTCTAGTGATTCTTCTTTTCAGACTCACAGGAGAGACCTCACCAATAGATTCAAATCTAGGGGCTATGGTATGGGCTATGTTTTAGAAGCCAGTAATATGGTTGACTCCTCTGATAGAGACACAACAAACACCAACGAATTAGGGATCCTACTTTAAGATTTACGACTACCTATGCTAGGAACTCTAATCATTTGATTGACAGTGTGCACAGACACTGGAATATCCTTAAATATGACCCTGACCTAACTAGCCTTATACCTGATAAATGCCTTTTTTCTTTTCGTAGGGGAAAGAATTTGGGTTCTTTTTTCAATCATTACAAACATGGTCACAGGCATGTTGACCCCAATAGTATTCAAACCACATTGACAGGGGAACCTCTGATAGGATGTTACCCTTGCGGACATTGTTCTAATTGTGACAAGATAAACAAGACCAAACATTTTTCAAGCAGAAATTGTCCAAGTGTTTATGATCTCAGATTTTTTGCAAACTGTACCACCGATTGGGTTATTTATTTAGCTACCTGCCATTGTGGTTCATTTTATGTAGGAAAAACATCTAGACCACTGAAAATCAGGATTTCGGAACACATTAGCAACATTAAAAACAAGAGGCAGACTAATGCTCTATATAAACATCACTCATTACATGCCTCTGCCAAATTTACCTTCATTATTATTGATAAAATTGTTGGCAGCAAGCACAATAAAACTGGGTTTCATTCCATTTTGAACACCAAAGAAAAAAAGTGGATAATTAAACTGGGGGGATTATTCCCACCTGGACTTAATGAAAATCTTTGATTGGATTCAATTGATTCACAATGTGTCTATGTGTGTATAAATACTCTGGTTCACCATTATGCATGTAAGCAACACTGAGGAAGGCTGTGTTTGTTCCTGCCGAAACCGGTTTGTTCTTTTTTGTAATGATTTAATTTTCATTACAATATATTTTTTGAACACTGTATGCTGGCTCTGTGTGTTTTTTATCTATCTTCTTTCTTTTTGAGCCATGAAAGGCACAGTCCTATTTGACCTCCATATTTATTTATAAAACCTGGGACTCTAGAAACACTTGTGTTAGGAATATAAATATACACCAAGAAATAAACAAGACCTGCTGGAGGGATGGATTTCTAACTCAACATATTCACAGCCTTTGGAATAGGGTTCCACTGCAGGTCATGAAAAGTACTACTTTGTCTACATTTAAGGCTAGTCTTGATGTCTGCATGGGTAGATACAGATTTACACCAGGGTTATCATGTACAGCCCTACTCAATCTGGGAGGTAAGTACTATTAAGTGTTCATAAGGGGTGGACAGAGCTTTAAAGAGTGTCTACTTAAAGTGTATATGGTTAGGCATCTTATGATTCCTGTGATTGGGTGCCTAGAATTGTTCCCATATTCCTATGTTCCATTGCATCAGCTTGTACAAAATCTTCCTGTAAGATTGCAGACTGTATTATAATGCTTATTATACAATGACAGGTCATTGACATTCAAAAAAGTACATGCTGATTGGTCAGCCCAACCAAAGTGCCTGTTGTAAATCAAACATATACCAATATAAAAAAAGTCTGGTCACCCGGACTTTCTTCTTTTAATATATGCTATGGCTTTTCAGCTTTCTTGAACTAAGAGGTGAAGAGGTACATACTCAGGGCAGAGAAATGCACGGAAAATCAGGTACGTTACAGAAAACTAAAGAAACATTCCTGATTCTCCTTGTATTTTTGCCCTGTCTTTCTCATACCTCTGAACTATTTAGATTTCAAACTTTATAAAAAAAAAAAAAAAAAAAAAAAAAAAAAAGCAATGGAGATCTTCCTCTCTGCATTGCTTTCTTTCCAAAGCACTGATGTACTGTTTAAATATGGGAAAATAAGTCCCATATGCAATCACAGTACATTAAGAAAGCAGCAGGATACTGAAAGAAGAATACCACAGTGCCATTAAACAAAGACATTATTAAAAAAAATAAGTATTTTTTTCTTAAATAATATTGTATAATAGCAATACCAAACGACTGGGTGTGATATATTGAAGATTTAGAATGATTGCATTATATGCAAGGCAGAGATTGCCTCTGAGTAGTCTGTATGGAACAGAATAAAGTAACAGTGATTCCAGATGATCCACATAGGGCAGATGCTGAAGACCTTGAATTTTCCTTCTGAGGAACCCTTGTGGTCTCTCCAATTGCTGCAGGTGCTTGGAAAGGTGCATACCAAAACGGGTATTGTACTCAATTACTGGTCTGATGAGGGAAGAGCACAGGGCGGTTATAACTTCTTTTATTCTGGAAGCAGTCCCCTTAATTATGAAATGAGCAATGCAGAATTTCCTTCTTACCACTGTAGAGACATGGTGATCAAAGGTAAGGTTGCTGTCAACCTGTGTGCCCAGGTCTCTCACCAATGAGTGCATACTTAGGGTGTTGCTACTGATGTGATAGTTAGCAGGAACATTGCTCTTACCAAAAGAGATGATAATACATTTTTTTGTATTGAGGTTAATGCCATTACTTTGGCACCAATCATTTGTTTGTGTAAGATGTTGACATATTTTTGGGATTCTATGACCACTACCAGTTTGCAGCCATCAGCAAACTTTGTCAGCCACAGACCTTTAGTTTTTGCTTGTACTTTGGAGAAACAGATTCCAAGCAGTAGAGGTCCCAGGACCCATCTAACAATATAAGTGTTGATATCTATTTTTTTTTAATTTCTCCAAGTCTTCTGGGTCTCTAATACCATGACAGGAATGGACCCCATTCCTAAGTCAAAGTACGATTAAAGGTCATGAAATTAGTTTTGTTTCAATCTTTGATGTTAGCCAAAAGTGCACTTCACAACATCTGCAATGTGCCCAGAAGTGACTCCTTTTACATTTCGTGTGGAGTTACATGTATTGGTAACATATCCAAGTATGATTGTAAATTCTTTTTTAAGATCCATTACTCCCACTGCTAGTGGAACTGTCTGGGTATCTTTCTTCCACATTGCCCTCATTTACGCCTGCAAATCCTGGTATTTTATGACTTTGTTTTTCTCAGTACGTAAGACACTGTACTCACTGGATGTAGCAATTTCAATAATCAATGCTACTTTTGTCTTCTTTTCATGGACTACTATATATGGTTTTCTTGCATCTATTTTTTGAACTGTTGGTAGTGGGTGATCCTATGTAATATAAACTTCATCATTTTCTATGATGCTTTGTGGCTCATGTTTCCAATGTTCTTCAGCCACTTCAGTGCCATAATGTTTGCACAATCCCCAAGGCAACAGTCTTGCCACATTATTATGCCTTTCAGTATACAATCCTTCTGCCGTTAATATATCACAACCTGCTACAAGATGTGTGACTGTTTCTAGCTTTATTTTACAAAACCTACATTTGTCCATTTCTCCCACATGTTCAATGGACTTTGTAAACTAACATGTATGTAGCCCACTATCTTGAGCTGCCAATACTAACCTTTCATTTTTTGGTTTGAATTGCGTCTCCTTAACTACTTCTGCATTCGATCCTGATCAACATGAGGTTCTTTTAGGAGTTTTCTATGCTTGCAACTATGTATACGCAATTCTCACATTTCTTGTCTTCTCACCTGATCCTTCACTTTATATTCTTTCTTTTGTTTTTTGGCACATTCAGTTGCTGCCTGCTTTTTATCTACTTCTGATTTAATTTCCATTCCTGCTTGACGCTATGTTTCTGCTAGACTAAGCAGGGAAGCCATCTTAGATTTATTCTCCTCATGCTTAAAACTTTCACTATGTTTGGGTCTTGTGAGGTCAGCAGATGCATGTGGAATCCCATGATTGCAGATCTATACATGTAATCAGTTTCGAGGAGGCCCACACCTCCTTCAGAACGGGGAATATATAATCTTAGTATGTACTGATTTTTATAAATCATTTGATGAGCATGAAACATCCCTTTTGTTTTCCTATCTAATCTATCCAACACCTTTTGGGGCCAATCAGTCACTCCAAATCTGTAAGTTAGGACAGGAAGCACAAATTGGTTTAGAGCTCAAATTTTGTTCCTAGATGTCAACACTGTTTTCAGGATTAATTCAAGTCTTCTAAAATATTCCTTACTAAGTTTTATTCACATTTGTTCATGTTTTATTGTTGATCCTTCATTAATTCCCAAATATTTATACACTCCCTCTTGTTCAAGTTCTTTTATATCACATTCTTGTCCCAAACTTATGTTTTCTTGGTACTGTAGCTTTCAAGCCTTAAAGGTTGCTTTTGCACATTTATCAAGACCAAATGACATTCTTATATCATCTGAAAAAGTTTTGACTACTTGTAGTTGTGCTTTCAATTCCTTATCTGATGAGCTGTGCAGTTTTAAATCATTGACAAAGAGTAGATGAGAAGTTTTTACACTTTGTTGCTTTCCGGGAGACAAATTATAGCCATGACCTAAACTGTTAAGCAGGCAGCTAAATGGGTTAAGGGCAAAGCAAAAGAGCAGTGGTGACAGAGAGTCATCCTGGAACCCTGGAATATCCCCAGGGTGAGTTTGAGTGAGGATGATACCTAGCTGGGTGAGTTTGTTAATGATGCTTGAGTGAGGGATAGTGTCAAAAGCCTTGGCTAAGTCTAGGTAGGCTGTATGAACAGATTTCCCCTCATCCAGGGCCTTGGTGATTGTCTTGAAGAAGTCCAACAGGTTTAACAGGCATGATCTCCCTTTGACAAATCCAAACTGAGTAGGGTGAAGTGTTTGGAGATTACCTATATCTTTATTGATAAGGTCCATGATGATTTGCTCCATGGCCTTGCAGATAAGGCTAGTCAGGCTAATAGGTCTATAGTTCCTGGGGTCAGTGGAAGCACCACCTTTGTGCAAGGGAATAACGGTGGCCATTTTCCATTCAGCTGGGAAGAAGCCAGTGCTTAGACTATGACTGAAACGAGTACCCAATGGTGTTGATAATTTTTGTTGGAGCCCATGTAGGATGCAGCCTAGAATGTTATCAGGTCCCATTGATGCTGTGTTTTTGGCCTTAGAGAGGGCATTTACAACCTGCTCTTTAGAGATGCAATGTGGGGGACAGGTAGTAGGGATGTCATGGGGTACATGTGGCAGGGACAGGGGAGTGAAGTTTTCACAGAGCCTGTCAGCTAACAGGTGAGCTATGTAAACAGGCTGAGTATATGTGGTATCATTAACTACCAGTTTGGCACAAATCTGGGCCTTTCCTTTTAGGTTACAGATGTAATTAAAGAATGCCTTATGGTTGTCCTTAGTTGAGGAAGGTAATTTGGATTCATAGTTTGCTTTGGAGGACTTCACAAGAAGTCTTATTTGCTTGTTTAAGCTGAGGAGGGAGTGCTTTCCAGTTTAGGACTTGCTCCCACTTACTCTTGGACAGAATTTCCTCCTCTTATTGTAAAGCCTGTTAATGGCAGTTGTCCACCAGGTAAGTTTGCTCTTCCATGCTGAGCTTGTTTTGGTCCTACCAGGTATGGCTGAATCAATGCAGTTATACAGGTGTTTGTATAAAGCACTGGTGTAGAACTTTGCATAGTTGGGCGGCCACGGTGGTGCAGCGGTTAGCGTTGTCACCTCACAGCAAGAGGTTCTCTGGTTCGATCCTCAGCTGGTGTGCCTTCTGTGTGGAGTCTGCATGTCCTCCCTGTGGTCGCGTGAGTTTAATCTGGGTGCTCCGGTTTCCTCCCACATCCCAAAGACATGCTGTAGGTGGATTGGACACTCTAAATTGTCCCTAGGAGTGAGTGCATGCATGTGTGTGCCTCCTGTGGAAGGTCGGGCGCTGGGCTGGCAACTCAACACTGTAAAACTTCGCTGCCAATCATGAGCGGACAGGTGATCTGCTGTGGTGACCCCTAACTGGGAAAATCCGAAAGAAGAAGAAGAAATAGAACTTGGCATAGTTGCCAATTCCATCTGGGGGGGGGGGGAGATGCAGTGAAGCTATTTATACCATCCCATAAGAGGTTATAATTTGCTTGGAGAAATTTTTTAGTTTAGTTGCTCGGGGGGGGGGGGTCTGGCAAGATGGTTACTTTGAATGAGACTGATTTGTGGTCAGATCTCATCATGGAAGACCTCACAGTGGTGGTGCTATAGTGGTAAGCACCAGATCCAGGAAGCTGGCACCCCTTGTGGGGGTGTCAACCAGCTGGTTCAGGACATTAGAGTTAACGAAGTTGAACCTTTGGGCAAGTGAATTTGAGCACGAGTAATTTACTCAGTCAATGGATGGGTAGTTAAAGTTACCTAAAACTATCGTGCTTGGATGTATCTTGATAGACTCAAGTAGATCCAAATAGGCAGACTCGGTGTCCTGATTCATAGAGGGGGTCCTGAAGCTGACAATGAGTTGAATAGGTGTCCTACCACCAGTTAACAGCAGCAGAAGTATCTCCAGGAATCACACTGTTTAACCAATCTGGAGGTGTATTTATATTTAATGAATATTTATAAACTGCCTCCTTTAGTTTTCATGCCTTCATTTTGTGGTCTGAACATGTGGGAGGAGGTGTAACCTGGTATGGCTGGGGTGCTCTCCATGGCCTTCAACCAGGTCTCTATGACTGTACAAGGCCTGCTGAAGTGGTGAGAGCACACCATGAAAGTGCTGCCTCTCTTCTGTGTGCATTACATTTTTTTGTTTTACCTTCCACTGTGTAGTTTCGTTTTAGTAGTTTCTTGTTACTGTACCATTCTATTTTTATTCTCAGCATATTTTTTGCACTCCATGACTGCACAAATGTCTGCGTCTTCCAAAGTGGGGACTACTTCCAGTGAGTTCAGTTTCATGTTAAGACTCCTAGTGTTTAGTAGCATAACCTTGAGGTTATTTTTAGATGGAGCTTTTACATCAGGAATTTTGTCCTTGAGACACTGCATAAAAGGGCACTATGGTGGTGGCAAGAGCCTTAGCCAGTAGCCAAAATCTCAGGGGTGACAGATGATGACCATTGCTGGCAAAGCATCAAGGTCTGTCGACCATGTCATCCAAAGCTGACAGATACTGAATCCCCTTAGAATGACACCAGAAACTAAGTCAATTATTGAAGTCAATCATTTTCTGTTTGTACTGAGGTATCATCCTAGGTGAAGGTAAAATGCTGCTTAAGGCTAGGGACATATAGACCAGAGAGGTACATCTCAAATCATTCACAACAACATGGACTATGACAGAGTCGTAACAGTACTTACTGTTAAGAGACTTTAGTGCATGTGTGATATGGCAGATCCTGACACCTGACAGACAGCTGCCCGTGACCTTTTCCTTATCCAGCTTGGTTAGAGTGACGTCTGTGTGTCTCACAATGGAATCACCTATGACTAATATCTTTGGTATTGTGTTTTGTCTTAAGGGCTTGACAGGTGAGACACTGTTGCGTGAGCTGTTATGTGTATTGTGTTCTGTAGAGGAAGTATTATGTGTAGCATGCTTGTGTGTGTTTGGGAGGTCTCTGGTGTTTAGGGATGTTTCTGGTGAGGACCTCTGCATATGTAGGCATGTGTGATGTGGGGCTGGGTGGAGCAGGAGGTGAGGTGTGCATACTGGTAACCTGCTCACTGTCATATGTACTGACTGGTATGTGAGAGAGCATGGATTCATAGTTCTTAATACAGTTGCATCTCTCACACCTTATGTTTGTGTGGACTAGAAGTAAAGGGCTGTTGGTGAACATGAGGCAATTGTTACACTACCTCAGGATGCCCATGTCGACCAGACTGGAGAAATTGTGGGAAATTGTCCATCCATAGTGTTTTGTAAATTTATATGGTCAGGAAAAGAGGTCACACATAGGAATGGCTAGTGGGTGAGAGATGTGTTAGTACTACTGTGGGTAGGCTTAGTGTTCCACCTGACAGTTGAGCAGGGTCACGAAAAACCTCTGGAGCACCACAAGCAAAGTGCTAAGTGAAAATTTAACAGGCAAAACATTTGCATCTATAACCACAAATGGTAACCACCACTATGCGTCAGTGCAAGATGGTGCACTACAAGCAAACAAGTGCAAACACAGGGCTTAAATAAAGCAAGAAATAACCCTTTTAACAAAAACTAGCCAATAAGGTCACTCTGTCTGAGCTCTAGTCCAATAACCCTTGATTAGATGGAACTCAGACAGCAGTCTCCTCCTACATAGAGTTACCACCTGTCCCACTTTGCGAGGGACAGTCCCTCTTTGGGCAGTTGTGTCCTCAAGAAAAATTGTAAAAATGGCAAATGTCCTGAGATTGTAGGACAAAATTATTTCCTATATTTTATGTAATAGTTGCATAAAACAGTTATTCTATATCTGAAACACCTAAATGTTATAAGAAACAGAATAAGCAACTAAAATGCTACAAGAATAAGCTTTTCTTTAGGCAAACAAGTGAAGTTCTGTCCTTCGTACTGGCTGTGGGTATGATTCTGCCTGCAAAATATGATGTTTGTAC
This sequence comes from Protopterus annectens, assembly GCF_019279795.1. Lineage (NCBI taxonomy): Eukaryota > Metazoa > Chordata > Ceratodontiformes > Protopteridae > Protopterus > Protopterus annectens. The sequence continues at coordinate 1,130,180,567 of NC_056745.1, forward strand.
CAAAAATGTTCCACGTTGGGCATTTGAAAAGGTGGCAACCTACTCCTGCAAGAGTGCAGAAGGGCCTTCTCCAACAAAGATGGCTTGAATTTGATGCTCAGAAGTTACAAAACAGACCCAAAGACAGCAAACCTGGAACTGGGCTATGCTACAGCTGAACTAGTACAGTATACAGTAAAATGTGGCAGAAAAGAGTTCAGACAATTCAAACAGACAGTAGAATGCAAACAGGAGCGGCCTTAGGTCAACTGGTGCTCTAGGCAAAAGGGCTCCACAGCGCCCCCTACCACACCATCTGGTGCCCCCATCCTGGTCTACCTACACCAAATAAATACTAAAAAAGTGCCCCTGCTACAGCGGTGCCCTAGGCGGCTGCCTAGTTGGCCTATGCCTAAGGCCGGCTATGAATGCAAATACAAATTAAAATTGCAATAAAAGAGCAAAACAGTCACTTATAGTTAATTGGAAGCAACGGATGCTTCAGTTCTTTCAGTATCAGTAGTAGAAGAGCTGGTTTTAGTGCTCAAATTATACCAAACAATCTCGATTCAGTCTTGATTCAGCAAGCCTGAATCTGGCCTATGCTATAAAATGCAGAAGTACTAGAAATTGAAAGTGCAGAAAATCGCAATCACATCAGCAAACAAAAGTTTAAATAAATCGGCAATTCGGTAGAATATTCCCACAAGAGTGTAGACCACAAATGTTTCTAGTGTGAAGTAACTGGTCTAGAACCCAAGAGCTTAAACCAGAACCAAGTTACTTAGAATAAAGGCACAATAGGTCTTCACGAGCAATTTCCAGCTTAGAAGGGTGTAGGCCACAGTCCCCTGCCACAAGAGTCTATGCCACAAACCTTCCTAATAAGGTTTGTGGTATAGACTCTCTCCCTTTTCTCGCCATTCCCCTTCAGGAGATGTGCATGCTTTCCTATGATAGCAGTGCCCTTTTCCTATCGCGGCTTATAAATTCTCCTTTGCCCTATCTTCTGCAGGGCTTGCATTCTCAGAACTCTTTTCATGCTCTATCACACAGAGTGACCCCCTGCCCAGCAGCAATCCCTGCCCATGCCTGGCATAGTCTATCCTCTGTGTTTCCTGTAATTTGGGGTATGCAAACTCGTTTTGTGTGTGAATATAGGAAAGCTGGCATAGTCATTTGCATACTGTTAGGCTATAGTTTACACACACAAGAAAAGTGAGAAAAGGGTTGGAACCTAGCTTTCAGGGAAAGGTTTGCAGTGGAGTGGTTGGGGTGTAAGCTGGGGAATGGTAGGTTATATCCCATCCTGCTTTAAGGTTGTTTGCTTCTTTCAAGTCAGCAAACTGTCAAGAAAAGGCAGCTTGACTGGGTACTGCAGAGTTACTACAACAGCTTAATAGGGTAAGGTGGCCAGCTTCACTTAAGGTTACCAGTGTCTCATGGGGTAGTCCATGATCATGTTACAATTTAACTTATTAAATAAGTTTAATCAGCTAACTTAATGTGTTATTGTACTGTACTGCACTGCACGGTACTGTACTTTCGTTCACTGTACTGCACTGCATTGTACTGCACTACACTGACTTGCACTATATTGTATTGTACTGCACTGTACTGCACTATATTCTATTGCACTGTACTGCACTACATTGTACTGTACTGTACTTCACTGCACTGTGCTGTACTGTACTATATTGTATTGTACTGCACTGCACTGTACTACTGAAACCACATTTGATATAACATACGTAATGAAAGGAAGCAGGGATTCAGCACAGTATTCCTGAAAAGACAGTTATTCAATTACTCTTTTCAACCTTGTAAAGTCTACTTGTTATAAAAGCTCACTGTTTCAGATTTGTAATCCATTCCAGCCTTCAATACAACAAAAAGTGTAATGAGAGGTAATAAAATGAAATCAGTCATTAAACATTTCTGTATATACAGTCACAGCTTGTTTGTTGGTCATACAAAGTAAAGACATTGCTGTGGAATCATAATCATTATCAATCCCCTTTTACCTACTTTTTTTGTACAGGGGTTTAGGGTGCCAAATCAATTGATTGCACCTCTGTCAATTAAGTGCTACTCCCCTACCTTCTTTTGCAGTCATGCCTGACTGCTGCAGGTCTTCTCTGATGTAATCAATCCATCATTTATTTGGATGCACTTATTTCCTCTTGCCTTCTTCCTGTCTCTTCCAAGTCGTCTTCAAATCATTTTCTGTTTTCCTGCACATGATCCTGAACTATAGTTTGACTTTCTCTGCTATTGGAGCTACTTCATCTTCTGCTTATGTTATAATTTCTTCATCTGTCCCACAGTGGGCATCCTACCACACATTTCAGGGACTTCTTCTCCATCATCTCTAACTTCTTCAACTAATCTGCCTTCACTGCCCAGGTTTCTGTACCATGCAGAACTACTGGTTGCACCACTATTTTGTACACCTTACTTTTCAGTCTTTTGGGTATTCTTTGGTGACATACACTGCCCCTGACTATCTGTGGTAGTTGGGTGCAGCACCACTGATTCTATCTTTGACCTCCTCGTTCAGACTTCCCTTTTCTTCAACAACCCCTCCCAGATACCTGATGCTGTTTACCTGTCCCATTATTTTACTTTTTATTTTGATTTTCATCATCTTCTGGTTTCTCCCATTTGCTTCCCTGACAGCTGTCTTATGTATACTCAGTTTCATCCCACGTGCCTTCAGTTTTGGATTCCATTCCCCTTTCATTTACTGTTCAGAGTTTGTAATTACATTGTCATTTGCATACACCCGCTTTGTTGATCTGTCCCCACTGACCTGTTTGCTGATGTAGTCCATCACTAGTATAAACAACAATGGGCTCATAGCAGAACCCTGATGTATACCCACTCCCAGAGGGAGCCCCTGAATAATTCTGAACACCGCACTTATTTCACTGGGTCCTTGTACATAGCCTGAACTATTGTTATCAATGTTTCTCAGACTTTGAACTACTGAAGGGCTGCCCAAATCAGTTTTCTTGGAAACTTGTCATATGCTTTCTCCAAGTTTAGGAATGCCCAGTTGGACTCTTTCCTCTTCTCTTGGTTATTTTCCACTAGTTGTCTGACTGCAAACATTGTCTAAGTGTTGTGTTGCATCCTAATAATATTGCTTTGTAAATGGTTTACTTATTCCAGAGACACCTGATTTTCTTTCTAACAGTATTATTAAAATATTAATATATACTTAAAACATGATAAAAATAGCACAGAGATTAATTAAGAAAAACTAAAATTATATTTATTTTGAGTAAGAAAAAACAATCAATTGCAAATAATCTAGCTTTTCAACTCATGGTCTTCAGCAGTCAATAAGTAATTGACTAAGCTCTCGTATACTTATAACACTAAGAACATGTGATCAGCACATCAGTCAGTCAGTTGGTCAATAGACAAAGACGTTAGCTCATCCTTATAGTTTAAAGCAAAACTTCATGAAGAAAGTACAGTTGTGTAAAATCTTGCCATAACAGGGGGTTGGAGGGAGGAGCGAATGCTGCAACAGTGAAGAGGACATCTACTGTTATGGTAAGATTTTACACAACTGTATTATGTCCTTCTATGTCACTGTTGCAGTATTCCTTAAAGAAGGGAGAGTGAAAAAGCTCAGGAAATAGAATGGAGTGTGGAAGGCCGAGAAGAGCCCTGAACAAACCCATATAAAATGGTTTTGGCAAAACCTGCTCTGGCTCTAGAAACCACATCTAACTTATAATGCTTTGTAAAGGCATGCACTGAAGACCAAGTAGCAGCTTCAAGGATAGAATTGGTGTCCAACAGCCCTAGTGGAGTGAGCTCTAACAGAAGTAGACAGAGATTTGCCATGAAAAGTATAACAAAAGGAAATGGTCTTAGATATCGAGGAGGAGATGGTTTACTTAGAAACAACCAAACCAAATGTCCTGGGATGAAAAGAAACAAAAAGTTGATCAAACTTATGAATGGCCCTAGTTTTATCTAAATAGTACCTGAGCTGTCTGTGCAAATTCAAGGTATGCAGGGCCCTCTCACTAGCAGACTGAGGATAAGGGAAAAATGAAAGGAGTTGTACAGACTGATTTAAGGACAACTCGTTTACTACTCTGGGCATAAAAGAAAGATTAGTACGAAGGGACACCCTGTCTGTGAAAAACCAAAAAAGGAGGAATGGCCATAAGGGCCTGGAGCTCAGAAACCCTCCAAGCAGAAATAAGAGCCAGCAACAAAACAGTCTTCCAGGTACAATGTTGCAAAGAACCAGAATCTGCAAGCTCAGAAGGAGCCTGATTCAATTTTCCATAAAAAAAATAAGGTCCCAAGGAGGAGGAATAGGTTTCCTTGGAGGCCTAATATGCAGGATGCCTTTAAGAAATTGTTTGACCTCAAAACGAGAAGCCACAGGAGGATTCAAGGGCTGACAGGCAGAAATGTCTGACAACTGGGCCTTCACAAAAGAATAGACTAGACCAGACTTGAGCAACTGACATGAATAAGAGAGGCGCAGAAGGACCCCCAGTGAAAAAGGGTCCTATTTACAAGCATGGTACCAGACAGAAAATCTTTTCCATTTGGATGTATTAGACTTTCTGGTTGAGGGTTTCCTTACCTCCTGTGAAAGCCTGAGCACATCCTTAGAAAAGAGGTACCTGAAAGGGATCAAAACCCTATCACCCACAGTGTGAGTTGAAGTGTGGACAAGTAATGATGCATGATAGTTCCCCTTGTCCTGTGTGAGGAGATCCAAATGGTGAGTTAACTTGTGGTGATTACCCCTGAACAAATGCATTAAAAGGGAGAACCAGTGCCTTCTTGGCCAAAAGGGAGTCACTAGCAAGATTTTAGGGGAGTCAGGCTGAATCTTCTGCAGGACTCTTGGAAGTAGAAGAAAAGAAGGAAAAGCATAAAAAAAACCCTTCCAAGGAAAATAAAGGGTGTTTGTCTTCCACGTCAAAGGTCATGACACTCTGGAATAGAAGAGAGGAAGCTGCCTGTTCAGAAGGGAGGCATAATCTTCTAGCTGAGGAATACCCCATCAATGGACAATGTCCAGAAACACATCTCTGTGAAGCATTCATTCATGATCCTGTATTTTGGACCTGCTCAGAGAATCTGTTACTACTTTATGTTCTGAAGAAATGTATACTGCCTAAAGAGTTAACTGATAACTGAGAGCCACTTCCCAACCTTGAAAAGTCATCCTGCAGAGGAGGTAAGATTTTGCTTGTTGACATACCACATCACTGTAATGTTGTCTGTGTATACCTTTAAGGGGTCTGGAGAGAACATGGGATGAAAAGCTTGAAGGACCAGATTCAGAGCTCTCATCTTTTTGATGTTGATATGGCCTAACTTCTGATGGGGCAGCCAGAGACCCTAAACTTTCAGGTGACCAAAAGAAGCCCCCACCCCATATCTGAGGCATCAGTGAACAGTTCTTGAGAAGGGCCTGGAGGCTGAAAGGGATGACCTGGGTTGAGAACAAACTGTTGAATCCACCACTCAAATTTCTTTTTTAGACAGGGAAAGAGAGGTTCACTGAAATCCAGCGGGTGGAAATGCTGCAGCCAAACTGACTTGAGGTACCATTGAAAATTCTACATCTGCAATCTGTAAGAGGGAACATTGGAATAGACGAGGCCATGAATCCCAGGGCCTGAAGAAAGTCCCTGGCTGGCATGGCAGCAGAGGAAGAAGAGACTGAAAGAAAGCTATCAATGACAAAACATTTGGAGGTGGATGAGAGGCCAACATTGCCACTGTCTGAATCCTGCATCCCAGATGCACATGATCCTGAGAGGGATATTTGGAAGTTGATTGTGAACCCCAGACTTTGAAGGAGAGAGATGGTGAACTCCAGATCTTGTAACGGATGACTGGGAGAAGGTGCCTGAAACAACACGTTGTCTAGATAATGAAAAATCTGAATACCTTGGAGCCTGCAGAAAGCAATCACAGGAGTTAGGCATTTTTTGAATACCCTTGCGACAGTAGAGAGGCCAAAGGGAAAAGCAGAAAACTGAAAATGAAAGGAAGACCAGAGAAATGTAAAAACTTCCTAAAAGGAAGGTGAGAAGGGATATGAAAGTAAATATCTTTCAGATTCAAAGACACCCAAAAAGCCTGAGGTGGTAAAAAGGAAACAGGGTTTAAAGAGTAAGCATCTGAAAACAAGGGACCTTGAGAAAGATGCTGAGCTGGGAGAGATCCAGAATAGGTCTCCAAGTCCCCTCCTTTTGAGGAACCAGGAATATACTGGAATTAAAACCCTTTTGCACTTGGGAAGGGAGGACAGATTGAATGGCTCCTTGGTTCACCATGATCCTAAAACCTCTGGAAAATGAGGAAGTTGCTCTAGAGTATTTTGAGGAATACCTGAAAAAGGAGGGAGAAAATTCCATACCATGAAGTAAACATGATGGATGACAGAAAGTACCCAAAGGTCTGAAGTGATGAGATGCCTATTTGGAAGCCAAAGTGAAAGCCAAAGTGACAAAGAAACCTGGTCTAAAAGAAGGGGGGGATTGTCAACGAGAAGCAGGTTTATCAGATAAAGGAGACCTCTAGGCCACATAAATTGAGAAGCCTTAGCAGAGGGTTGCCTGTAAAAACAGATCTAGAATGATAATTACTCTGGAACTTAGGGATAGGAGAGACACAAATATGTTTAATGTTCTGCAAGGCTTTGCCTTTCTCTTGAAGAGAGCAGCAGTCCCAAAATGATGTTTATTAACAAAAGGAGCATTCAACAATTCAGCCTTAATGTCTTCAGGAAGAGACTTGAGACAAAGCCAAGGATAACGTCTCATGACAGACTAAAAAGCTGCAGCCCTGAAAGAGGCATCAGCAGCATCATTGCTACACTTAGAGTAGCGAGCAACTTGAAAAGCAGAACCTAAAGTAGATAAGGCAGAAGATGTGCCGTCAGCATCAGTGAAGTCAGAAATAACCTGACAAGTATGAGCAATCAAGGCCATGGTAATTAACAGCCCAAAAGGCCAAAGTAGAAGCAGTGTAAACTTTCTTGCCAATCCTCTCCATTGCCCTACTATCCTTATCAGAAGGCAAATGTTAAGAAGGTTTGTCAGAAGAGACTGACACCACAGCAGGATCAGCAGAAGGAGATTTAAATAGAAATTGACAATCCTCAGCAACCTTATATAACCTATCAGGTTTCTTTGGAGCAGGGGGCTGAGAATCAGGAGACTTGGAAGCAGCAGTGAAAGTGTATAACAAGGCAGCCAACACAGAAGGAACTGCCAGTGGTTTAGTAGTATCCACCTGAAGCAACTCATAATATCTTCTCTGAATATCAGACACTTGAGAAGAATCTTACTTAAAGTATTCCATCATCCTAGCAATTGTGTCCCCAAAGGACAATTCCGCAAAAGGAGACTCAGGGCTATCAGACACCTGTTCATCAGAACCATAAGCCAAAGATGAAGGCATCTGTGAAGCATAGGACAAAGACCCTTCATCAGATACTGAATCCTCATCCGAGGAATCTGGTTCCCTAAGCTGTTTAGAAAGGGTAGAGATCCAAGAAGGAGCATGTGCCAAAACCCCTTGAGGAGGCTTTAGGGCTATCAAGGCAGAAAACAAGTCCTGAGTAAACTTTTGCCATTCACATTGAAGATCCTTAGGATGGACTGAAACATGCTTCATTTGTTTTATTGTCTTTTCCTGGAAGAGGACATCCGCTCTAACAAATACTGATAGTTCCAACCTTTGGTGAGATTTGATAAAAGAACTCGGAACCTCCTCCCTGACCAATATCTGCAAAATCCCTGTAGGACCTACTGAGATAATTAACCATGGTTCCCCCTCGACATCCAGAGCAGACACATGCAAAGCCTCAGAGGACATGAGAAAAGAGAGATCCATGTTAGCCTCTGACAGGGTCACAGCAGAAGAATCCAATGGAAACACTGAACAACCTACACAGCTATTACCTGCTTCTAGAGGGATGTCTGGTGGAGGCTGGAGAGCTAAAGAATACATCTGATATTTCCTGGCCTTCCTACCTAGTGGTAGTATCTTGGGGTTAAAGGATTCTGCCATGGCAGCCTGGATTAACTATTTAAGCCACTGGTTTTCAAGATAAATGGCCAGGGAAAACAAATGGCTTCTGGGTGTCTTAGGCACAAACACCTTACAGATACTATAAGAGGTATGGTCGTGGGAAGCATCCAAACGAAAAGGACACTGTTCATGATGATTCTTATGGGGAATCTACCTCCCACACTGACATTTTCCTTTCTTGGATGACATGAACTCTAGGTAGCTAAATAAAATACCTGACCAAGAAAAGTTAAAAAAACAAAACAAAAACAAATAAAAAAACAGGGCACTTATCTGGTGGCTAAGTATTCACTACAGCAACAAGCTGTCCAGACCAACTAGCAATAATGGCATTCAAACTGGCAGCAAAAAAGTTTAGGGTAGTTGTGTCCTTATATCCATTTATGCCCTGCGTTCTGTGTGGGGAGCATAAGTGTGGCATAACAGCACATTCAAGATCATTAGGCTTTTGAATACTGGCTGAGCATCGGGCTGCCCTGGGCAGGAAAGCCCTTCTGTTTAGAATATTGCAACAGTGATATAGAAGGGACATCATTAAAAACAAGCAAATACTTACATTACCATTTAAACTGCAATTTTGCAAATTTTAGATAAGTTCATAGGTTATTACGGATGTTATGGTTAAGGAGACAATCAAGAAGCTTTGCCACAATACAAAGTACAGGTAAGAGACTAACAATGTTCCCCTTTAAGTAGACTTTCAATACATGTCCCTGGTAAAAATATGTGATCACCCATTCAGTCATCCATATTGGTTTTACAGGGTGCCAGAGAAATTCTCTGCATGATAGGTAAGAGCAGCCTATTCCAGACATGGGGGATATATGCTATCTGATTTTGTTGATACTAACATCCCATTTAGTGTTGTTGATATGGTAATCTAGGTTTAGGCGTCCATCACTGTTTCTGTTTAGGTGAAGAATTTCAAAGTGCAGGATTGTTTATAGGACAGAAGGCTAAATAAAGATCACCCCAGGATAGGGCTTTTAGTCTATCAGAGTAGCTAAGGGTGATGAGACCTGAGATCTTTTTGGTGAGGAAGCACTGAGGTCTGTCAAAGTTGTTTAGATGCTTAACAAGCTACACACTGAAGGCTGCATTATATTCGATGATGGGTCTAATAAGGAAAGAATAAAGTGGGGAAGTAATGTATTTGGACCATGAGGAGCTACAGGTAAGATAAACTGTGTGAGGTTGAAGGGTTTGCTAAACACAAGGGAGATGTGGCAGTCAGAGAAAAGTCTATTATTAGCATACATACTCAAGTCTGTGATGTCTGTTTCATATTTAAGTGGAATGTTACTATATCATAATCGGTCATGATGCTAGGTTTACCAAAGGAAATGATGCTGCATTTATTGGTGTTGAAGGTAAGCTCATGATAATTGCACAGATAATTATTTGGACCAACCCTTGTTGGAAAATTTGAGTATCAGAATGGGATTTGATAACCACATCTAATTTGCAGTCATTAGCAAACAGTTACTATAGTTCCCTGATGTTGGCTTTTATGTCACAGAAATATATACCAAAGAGGATGGTTGGAAATCCAGTGAAGTATACATTTATATATATATATATATATATATATATATATATATATATATATATATATATATATATATATATATATATATATATATATATATATATGTATATGGGCTAATGCTGATTTGAGAGAGTTTGTCAATAATTCCAGCATGGGGCATAGTGTCAAAGGCTGTGGAAAGGTCCAAACAAGGAGTGTAGACTGTATGTCTCATCTATACCTTCACAATACAGTGGTCAAGGATAAGACAATTACTCCATTAGTACCATATCAGCCATCATCAAACACTGTAAGTGTGAAAAGTTTACATATCGGCCAGTGGTGCAGCGGTTGCGTTGTTGCCTCACAGCAAGAGGTTCTCTGGTTTGATTCTCAGCTGGCATGCCTTCTGTGCGGAATCTGTATGTCCTCCCTGCATCTGTGTGGATTTCCTCCGGGTGCTTCAGTTTCCTCCCACGTTACAAAGACATGCATTTGGAGCATTTTTCCCCGGGCCTCCGCTAAAAATTGTCTATGTTCCTAGTCAGACTTTCCCGGTAAACAAATGTTAAATAAATAAATAAAATTACTAAAGGTGGTTGGTAAGGCACTGCAAAGAGAGAAGGTCACACAGTATTTAGAAAAAAGCCATTCAATTTTCATAGCTTATTTGGATCTGGCCAAAGCTTTTGATACAATAGCTCATGCTTGCATTGTAAATAAGCTAAGTGCCTTACAAGTAGATCCATATGTACTGAGATATGTAGCTAACTGGCTGATAGAACCCACATAGTTAATACACGTCCTCAGAAATAATGATGGTAACTAATGATTCAGGGCTCAGTACTTGGACCCTTCATTTTTGACAGCTACTTCTTTTCTCTTCAGACCAGGAAATGAAGACCTTTGGTTAATAACATCTGCAGATAATTGCAAACTGGGCAGTATTATCAAATCTTCCTTTGACACCCATTGATAAGAGTAGGAACTAGCCCTTGCAAACAAGTGGTGAATAGAAAAAAAGGCTAACTTTAAATGAAAAAAAGCATATTATTGTCTCTTTTGACCCTCTTCAAAAGGAACCTTGATGATTGAATGGGAGATAGGAAATTCACCCCGGGGATCATGTCAGTCGCCCTGCTAGACAGGGGTCCAGGGAAGTAAATACTGTGGGAAGAAATATCCAGGGAATTGTTATGGCTAGGCTTGTATAGGCCCTAGGGCCAATAGCCTGGCACTAACCTATAAATCTATGAACCTATGAACATTTCGTAAACAACTCTCTTCCTCATTGTACAATATAGCCAATACTGCAGTCCAAAATGATAATCTTGGAAGGAATCACAGAACTTGGGTCAGTAATTCCCTCTCCTTTGACCACCATGTAGCAACAGTTGTTGGGTAATCTTTCTATTTAACACAACTAATGTCTAAAGGCATACCATCCAGGTGAAAAGAAGTCATCGTGTCTCTAAATGCAGCCCTAATTAAATCAATTATTAAGTATAATGCTCCACTCCGGATATACCCATCTTGACATATTAAGTTAGTGGAAAGGTCCCAGATGTTCTTAATCAGAAGATTGTTGGCCTAAAGTCACTGAGCTACCATGAAAGGCTAGAAGCTCTATCCCCTTACTCAGTTTCTTATAGACTTTGGTAGAATGATTTGAGCCTTGCATTCTTCCCCATTATGGACACCGTCCTCCTTAATTCCCTGTATACTCACAAGTCAACTAGATTCACTACCAGAACTAGGGACCGAAATCTCCACCGGCATACAAATAAAACATGTTGGCGAGAGACATTTCTTACCCATTGCCTCCCATACATCTATAACAGATGTCCTCTGCAAGTTAAACAGTGACACCATAATGTCCTAAAGATTAAACCTGAATTATTGGATAGGTACCCAAAAATTTACTCTGGGGTTGACCTGCTTTGCTGTCTTGAGAAGGGGGTGGGTACAATAGAAGGGTGGGTATTCGTAAGGTGTAAATGGTCTTGTAACTCAGCTGTCTCACATTTCCTATGATCCTGTGATTCTGTACTAAAATCAATAGAAATCTACGACATTAAATTAAAAAAAACTACCTGCCTTCAAAAACATACTCCTTTTTTGCCCTATATACAACACTAACAGAAGAGTCTATTTGGAACAATATAACATAAAAGAGGAGGAAACAGTAGTTGTGTGGTAAAAGTGTGCACGAATGCACATCCATATGGTACATTGTTTGTCTACCATTTGTTATGAAGTAATGGCATGTTATCCAACAGATCTGGATCTGTATATTTATTATAATGCAGTACTACCAGTATATGTTAAATGAACATCTAATGGAAACAGAACCTCTCACTATTGAAACGCAGCAGATGACATAGCTGTGGGATGGATTGCACTTTATGTATGCTTCCTAGTACAAGCCACATGAACTAGCAATAACATTGTTGGGGCTGGATCATGTACCTCCAAGTGTGGTCCTCCCTTGCCTCTAAGCACTGTCCATTTGACATATACCACCTTGCACTCATTCATGGACTGGAAGATACTAGGTGCAAGATTTCAAGTACTGCTAGAATGTTTGCTAGTATTTTTCTAGCGATCTGTATGGCACTTAATGTAAAACCCCTTGTAGAGCCTTCGTGTTGACCACACTTGGTATCTATTTCCTGATACTGCTCATTGGGTTTATAGAAATGCCATAGCAGTTCAAAGGTTCATAGCCTTGCACTAGGCTATTGACTACCAGGGTTTATATAAGATTAGTCATGCATTCCAACCCAGTTTTGTCCTTGAGTACATTGGACACCTCTATGGTGGGGGTATGTTACTAAGGAGGGTTATATGGGGGGTATGTTAGCTTGGGATTAGTTAATTTATTGTCAGCCTGTGTCCAGGGGCTCAGGCCAAAGGTGAATTTATGATTTCCCATCCAGTGATCGAGGTGTTGCTTGAAAAGAGTCAGAGATGAACTCTACTTCATGTGAATGGGGAGCTTGTTCCATAAGGTGAGGATCCTTTGAGACAAATATTGGACTCCCTAGCATGTTTTATTTTTAAATCACAAGCAAAGTTGAAGTTCTTGGATCTCATGTTCCTAGTGATGTTTGTTTTGTGGATGTGCAAGAGGTATATCAGAGCTGGTTTTGAGGATGCCTTATATGCAAGACAAAGATGACATCCCAGTAACCTGTAGGAAACTGAATAAAGACATAGGTCCTTAAGGCGATCTGTGTAGGACAGGGTATTCATACCTTGGATTCTATTGGGACAAGTCTAGTATGTTTGATGCCCTGGTTGGAGTGCCCAATATTTGCTCCAGGGTGTTAATGTTGACAAAAGTCCAGGAAACATTGTGCGTGTGAGTTAGAGGGAGTGTACATTTCCCAGTCTGTAGAGGGGTAGTTAAAGTCTCTCATGAAGACAGTGTTTGGTTTGATGTTGAGCACTTCCAGTAGGTCTAGGTATGAGTTTTGAGCTTTGTTGGTCATAGAGGGTGACTTGTAGCTGGCTAGGACATGGTACAGAACTTTGTCTGTGGTGACCTGGACATTGATGAAATGTAGGGCATCAAAGGTTAAAACAGATTGTGTTAGGGATGGAGGCTTCATCTGACGTACCTATTCAACCACCCAAAAAGAAGGCCAAGACTTCACAGCCTACTATTACAGCTGCACCTCTAGAGTTTGACTTTTAGCATGTAGCCGATGTTGGCCTGGTAGAGGAATTGGATTCCGCCACCTTGGAAATAGCAGGTACCTCTCCAGAAGCTGCACAATCCTGCATGGAGGGCACGTCAGTAGAGGCTGTTCAGACATCAGTCTCTGATGCCGGAGGGGAACCAGTGATTGCAATAGGCCTGTTGGATGCATCTGGTCCTTTACAGTCTCAAGATTCTAGGCCTTCACCCCTTCAGATGCCAGCTAGGTCCCTTAAAAGAAAAGAAAAAATGAAGCACCTTTCTTCTCCTTCTGAAAGCACATCTGACTGACAGACCTTCAGTCAAAGCCTGTTTAATGCCTTTATGGCCTTACATCCTCCTTCTGCAGGGACTGCTAGCATTCCTCCTCCACTTTCGAGCCCTTGACCTCAAACTTCAGATCCTACCATGAGGGAAGAGGAAGACATTTCTGATTTTTCCTCTGAAGAATCTTTCTTACACCTCTCAGATCTCTTCTCCCTTTGGGTATGCCTAATCTGAGGAAAAAGTGGTCGATCCTGACTCCCCATTTGAGGATTTGACCTTTGGGGAAACCATCTCTAAGATGAAAGACCATTTCCAGTGGGACTCCTCTGAGATGTCTGAAGTACAAAAAAGATACTACAATGTCATTCAGATGGATTCCCCAAGCCCGTCTGCTGTTCCTCCAATCCTGCCTGCCTTCCTGGATGCCTTCTCCTCAGCATCCTTAAATCCAGACTCGCAGCCTCCTGCCCCATGCAGACCTGATAGACTGTACAAAGTTCCTGACACTGCCAAGTACCTCCTAAAGTGCCCACCTGCAGACCCTGCCACTATCTCCATCTCTACAGACAAGGCTTTTAAGCTCTTACCCACTACCACTATACTTCCAGCAGACAAAGACAGCAAGACCATGGAAAGTTAAGGTAAGAAAATTTACACCTCTGCTACCTTGTCCTTTAGGGCTACAAATTACCAGACTCATATAGCAAAATACGCCCTATCCCTCCTGGAAAAAGCCTCCAAGGAATTGGCTGATACACCAGACTGTGCTACCAAAGCATCACTGTCTTCTCTTCTGGCCCTCATCTCCCAGGTTACCAGGGACTCCATAAAGTGCAGTTATGATGCAGCTGAAGCCTCAGCTAGGTCAGCAGCATCAACTTCTGCCTTAAGGAGGTATATCTGGCTCTGCCTACAGCCCCTTCCTGAGGACTTTAGGGAAAAGCTTATTAATGTACAACTGATCAATTCAGCCTTGTTTGGTACAAAAGTGGCCAACCTCTTTAAGTCACTACAGCAAAAAGAAAAAGAAATGCAGGGTATGAAACACCTGCTTGTTTCTCCCATACCAAAATTTCAAAGAAATTACCCGGCCAAAACTCACTTCATAAGGAAGCACTCTTGCCCTGCAGCTCCTTCCAGAACTAGAAAACCCACCAGGAAGCAAACCCTCTCCAGCTAGAGCTTCACCTTCCTCTAGCCAGAGACTGCCCTTTAAAGATAGGGCAGGTAGCATCTGACTACCTGCCTATCTTGTCCCTTCCACCTCCTCCCTCCCTACCTCTGTCACTTCGTCTCTCTCACTGCCTCGCTGTGTGGACTCACATCAGACAAATGGGCCCTGTCCATCCTTCAAAATGGTTACTTCATGACCTGGCTCACCCCCCCCCCCCAGAGTAAAAGGGCATCCCAAAGCCCCCAACACAACAGCTGCACCTCCTGCAGCCTGTGTTGCAAGTCCTACTGGCCCAGGGCACCATCAAATCTGTCCCCCAAGATGCAAAAGGAAGAGGTTTCTACTCCAGGATTTTCCTTGTTTCCAGAAAAACTTGACCATGGAGACCAATTCTAGACCTCTCCTGTCTCAACCTTTTCCTAAAGGTCCTTACCTTCAAGATGTTGACCTTACCTTCCTTATTTCCCATCCTACTCCACCAAAGGTTCATGACCACCCGAGATATAAAGGATGCTACATGGCAGCCACTGTCCCAATGTTACCATTAGCGAGACTTCATATGAGAAAGTTACAATGGTATCTTCAGTCAGTCTGTACCCAACACTCCCATCCTCTCGAATATAGGGTTTCCCTCCTCCCATGTCTCAAAAAGGAAATCCAGTGGTAGCTGGTACAAGTGACCCACAATCCAGTTTTACCCCTGCAACCACCTCCACCCACAAAGATCATGTACACAGATGCCTCTGACTTGGGCTGGGGAGCAACTCTGAGCCATCGAAGGGTGCAGGGCCTGTGGCCAAAGCCACGCAAACTAGAACACATTAATGTTCGAAAGGTGAGGGCAATTCTTCTAGCCTTTCAAGCCTTCCTACCTTACCTCCATCAAGGTCCAGTGAAGATTTTCACAGACAACACCACTGTCCTGTGGTATCTCAACAAACAGGGATGGACCAAGTCATACTTACTTTGCAGACTGGCCCTTCTAATATGGGAACTAGCCACCTCACAGGAAGTGACCCTGCAGGCAGTCTACATCCCCTTTCTCCACAACTCCCAGGCAGACTTTCTGAGCAGAACCATCACAAACAACCATGAATGGATGGTTCACAGGGATGTCTTCCTGGTCCACTGGTGGGGTACACCTCAAATAGACCTGTTTACCTACTCCGTCAACAGGCAACTTCCTGGCTTTTGCACCAGGATACCAGACCCACAGCCACTGGCGCAGATGCATTTTCAATCTTCTGGAAGGGGAAATATCTATATGCATTCCCCCCTTCTCAATCATTCACTAGGTCCTGCTGAAAATCCAGCAGGACAGACCAATAATCTTGTTGGTGACTCCTTACTGGCCAAGACTACGCTTGTTCCCCCTACTTCTACAATTGTCCAAGGGCAATCACCACAAGTTACCCCCCAGAGTGGACCTTCTCACACAGCACAAGGGATCCCAGATTCACCAACAGTGGCAGTTACTGCACCTTACCCTGTGGTTGCTAGGATTCTGTTCCCCTTCAGACACCTTTACAATGAGGACATGCTCAGTGTTCTGCAGGAGGCCAGGAAACCAAAGACAAGAAAATCCTATCTTTCTAAGTGGAAAAGGTTCTCTATATGATGTCAAAAAAAGACAGTTGGACATGCTTGCAAGCATGACCCCTCTAGTCCTGTCCTACTTGTGTGAGCTACTGCAGATAGGCTTGGCTTATTCTTCCATTAAAGCTCACTTGTCAGCAGTTTCAGCATGTCTCCATCTGTACCCCCACCCCCCTCTGGCATCCAGACTTACAGCTAAGGTTTTCCTCAAAGGGGTACTTCACCTTAAACCCCCTAGGGAACCTTCTCCTCCACTATGAGATTTTAACTATGTTTGGGAAAAGCTCACGCTTACTCCATTTGAGCCAGCAGACAAAGCCTCCCTAAAACATTGTACTTGGAAAACTGTATTAGTAGCATTGACCTCAGCCAGAAGACTATCAGAGCTACAAGCCCTTATGGCCATTCTTTCTTTCCTAGTTTTCCACAATGATAGGGTTACTCTTAGAACTTACCCTTCCTTCATCCCCAAGGTAGTGAATGACCTGTCCCTCAATTAGGCCATACACCTACCTACCTACCTACCATCTTCCATAACCCACAGGGGGACAATGAGAGAGTACTTCATTCCCTGGATGTTCACAGACAACTCTGGCATTACCTGCATAAAACCACGTCCATCAGACAGGCTGACCAACTTTTCATCTCCTTTCACCCTAGGGCCCTGGGGAAGGCAGTGACCAAACAGACCATCTCTGTCTGGATTTCCAAGGACATCACCTTCTGCTACCAATACCATGGACAATCCCTGCAAGGTACTGTTAAAGCACACTCCACCAGGGCTATGGCCTCCTCTTGAGCCTTTTTCAAGGGTCTGGATACTTCTACCATTCTTGAAGCAGCTACTTGGTCATTAGTACCAAACATTACAAACTAGATCACATTTCTAGAGCTAGGGTGGGGTTTCCCAGGGCTATCCTTCACAGATTCCTAGAGACAGCCTCTAGACCATCTCCCCATTCACAGTGAGCTTTGGCACTCACCCATATGTGGAATACTGCAACATGGGAATAGAAGGACATAGAAAAGTTGTGTAAAGTCTTACTATAACCAAAGATGTCCTTCTTTTCCATGTTGCGGTATTCCTTCCCATCCTCCTTCCCCTCCTGTTAGGTTGCATTCCCCTTTCTGGGTGACATAAGACAGGCATTGCCCTTCTTGGACTGGCTCTGATTGGGGCTTTCAGTTCTGAGGGCTGGTGCATGCAGACATCACATTTATGGCCCACCTTCCTTGAGCCACGTCAGATGTCCCACACACCATGTAGGGATTGAAAACTTTTTCATACTGGCTGGACGTACGCGAAGCAAGAGGAGTAAACCCATATGTGGAATACTGCAACATGGAAGAGAAGGACATCTATGGTTATAGTAAGATTTTACACAACTTTTCTTTATTGGTCTAAATGTGTGGAAACCAGAGTACAGTCAATGCATGGCACCTGGTACAGCCGTTGACCATACTTGTAGGTATGACTCCTAATGTTACTTGGAGTGTAAGGGCATGCTTACTGCATGCCTCCTTAGATAATCAGTCCCAGAATGTTTTATAAATTGGTGAGAGGACTAAAGGCAAATAACTATCATCTCATTCCTGACTGTTTATAAAGCAATGAAACTGGAGCATTGCTGTGACAATAAATTAGATTGTTTCCTCATCAACACAGAGTAACAGCAATCAAGTGCCCTTATACCCTTCCCCTAGACCTGATACATATCAGAAAGGTGCTCTTTTGAGCATATTTTCCCTATTGAAGTATGAACCCTGATACTAAATGTTAATTGACCAGTTAACTATAATTGGCCTTCAGATTAATGCCCTAAAATCTACAACTTGCATGCCTTGACCGCATCATTATTTAAACCATTACTTATTTTTAGTAAATTCCTGTCTTGTGCCAAGCCACTCAGGCATTTGCTAATTTATAAAGATGTCAGGGCAGATGTAAAGCAGATTATCCTAAACTTCTGATTTTTTTTTTGAGGTGGCACCAACTCATTTTGTAGATTAAGCTTTGTTTTCCAGCTTCAGATCATTTATAGCCTCTCATTATACCACTTCATCTTTTGTAAAGGTTGTGGCTGAAGTTGACATTAAATAAGAAACAGGACCATTCCTAAAATGTCTGTGAAGCTTTACAAAGCTTATGATCTTTGACCATAACAACCCCTTGTCCTGATTGAGGCTTGCCTGGTAACATTGTGAGCTGGTTTGCCGTACTTGAATAATGTAATGCAGCTGGTATTTATAAATCGTCTGAAACTAGAATCATGGTACATTGCTGCTAGCATTTGTCTGGAGCCAATGTTGATATGCATACTCTTTAGTCTGCATATGAATTGCTGGCCCTGTGTAAGCAGTGTCGCTGTAATTCTAATTACCCAGATCATGCTGTTTTGTATGCAGCTGATGTATGTCTACTCACGCCGTCTCTCAATTTCAGGCCACATTTAATAAGATTCATATCTTTGCTCCGTATCTCAGCTATTTATTATTGCTAGGACATCAGAGATAATGTTATTTACAAGAAATCTAATTTGTTCTGCTTTACTTTTTCTCTGCCTGTACCACAGAAGTCCAGAGTTATAAACATGCTAGCTTTTATCATGATCCCAGTGCTGTATGGAACGTGCATGTACATGTAAAATTCTTCTTTATTTCATTCTTTTTTATGACTAAAGCACTGTAATGTAGGAAAGTGTTAACTATATTTAGGTTCCTAGGTGTTTACTAGGATAATGACCACAAAGGCCTTTTTAAGCCTAGCCATGCATCCCAGATTTCTGACAAGTTCTGGTACCCTTGATAAGTGTAAGCAGGGGCTTGGGAGGTGAAACATTTACAAACAGGGACCTGGGAGATGACCCATTTACAGGCTGCTTGTGCCCATTAGAGACATAGGTGCCAAACCAGGGATAGATTTAATCAGTAACTCATAACTGGAGGTGGGTAATGCTGGATTTACCCACGGTTGGTGTGGTTTGATCATGAGGGCAAAGGAGTGGTTTCTTGCTATTATACAATGGCATTATTCCTCATTCCCTCCAGGACAGCTCTTTTGAGTGTGTACCTTTAACTTTCAGTCTCCCAGTGGGTGTAGTTTAAGCCTTTAAAAAATGAATTTTCACCTTACAATTCTAACAAATACTCATTGACAGATGTCAAATAACAATGCAATTGGGTTTTCCATTATGTATGCTTCAAGGTAAAATATTCTGATACTTTGTTTGTGGCACAGTTTTGGAATTATTAATGCAAATATGAATATGCAATATTTGATGCCTAGAGGCGCAGTAGGAGGTAACTGCAGAAACACCTGGAGGTGCACTGGGCTATTTGCTAAGATTTCTTAAATGATGTCATCCTATAATGATGCTGTAGTGTTCGTCCACATTGTTTCCCCGTTCTTCAGTGTTTTCTGATGTACTGCGCATGCATATGGGACTTAACGTTTCCGCTTGCACAGCACATCAGTGGTGCTCAACAGAATCATAGGAGAAAAAAGAATGTTGCTTGTTTTAAGTATGAAGCAAAAATGTGGACATTCTCCGAAAATTAGGACAGTTCAGAGGTACGACAGTCTGCTGAGACTGGGCAGAAATATAAGGAAAATCAGGTCTGTTTCTGTTTCTTTAGTTTTGCACAATGTACCTGATTTTTCTTGTGTTTGGTCTTCCCTCCATAGCATATATCAATAGAACATCTGGCCACTCAAAGCTTCAGCAGCTGGACTTTTATCTAGTGGTATATGCTTGATTTACAATGGGCACACTGCTTGGTGTAATACTAATGAGAAGTCGTATAATATATATATGAGATGATAGAATGAACTTTATTCTGCTGTCCTATGTTTCATTTCCTCAGTTTGCAGTTTCATGTTGTCTGAGCCTGAACAATTCACTCAACCAAATTAAGACTTCAAAGACACCTATGGTAAAAGAGCATTTAGTTGTTTAAAAAAATTTAAGTATTGATATCTACTACCGATTGAAGCATCATGCTTTATGAGATTCATTACACTCGACAGGAATTATAGATGCCCCCTAGAAGAATGTGTACATTTCACATGTAATCACTTTGGAAATCTTCATAAGTTAGGAAAGCGTAATGCATATTAGCTATTGCTGATACAGCTAAAATTTAAAAAAAATAATGTATTTCATAAATTGCAGATTTGAAAGGTAAAGAGTTCTGAATGCTGTTACGGTTAGAATGTGTACCTTCAGTGTGTGTGTGTGTGTGTGTGTGTGTGTGTGTGTGTGTGTGTGTGTACGCGCGCACATGCGTGTGTGTGTGTGTGTGTAAATGTGTGTGTTTGCATGTGTACATGCGTCTGTGTATGTCCTTCTATCTCTTTGTGTGACATCTAAGGAAACTCTGGCTACCCTTTCTAAATGTATCACCTTGACTTTTCGCAATGGACTTACTTAATGTTTGACCTTTACATTTATTCAAATCTGTTTATGCCCTTACAAAATGTTTGTTGCTGTTCTTCTTTGTACAGATAATCTTACAAGACATGAACGAATCTAGTATTCCACTTGTTTTTTTTTTAATGTATATAGATTTGTTCCCCTTTCGCATCTTTCTCTTTGCCCCTGGTCCCACCCCCCCCCTGTTTATTTATTTCTGTCTGTCTGATGTTCTCTCTTTATGTCCATGCATCTATATGCTAACCAACAAAAGGAAAAATACATGTCATGGTTACAGCTTAAAGAATGCCTTTTTATAGGTTCATAGGTTCATAGGTGTGTACTAGGCTAACGGCCCTGGAGCCTTTACAAGCCTAGCCCATAGGATTACCCTGGCATCATGCCACCCAACCTTAATTCCCAGTGCCTCTGTCAAGTAGAGCCACTGGAGTGATCCCGGGGTGACTGGAGTGATCCCGGGGTGAATTTTCTATTTCCCATCCACTCATCAAGACTTCTCGAAGAGGGCCAGTGAGGCGCTCCACTTGACATGTATGGGAAGTCTATTCCATAGCATGGGCAGTCTCTGAATTATGAACCTGTCCCTGTCATATTTTTTGTACTAAAATCCCACTTTCCTGCAACAGCTGGTCTCACCTGAGACTGGCCCCATCCACGTGACCACCACACAGGTCTTGATATAGTTGTTAAAATGGCCGTAGATACACTAAAATGTTTAGTATACATATACTACTAATTATTTTAAAATGCTCACTTGCCATGTCTAGGTCAAATGATTTAAACAGCAGGCTTCTTTTCAGAAAAAGAAAGGAGGTATGTGCAACAGATGGTGACCAACCTGCTCAACTTTATACACTGCTGAAGTAGAAGTGATTGGAATTGTATTAACACGCTAAACTTTGTTAATGCACTTTTCCTTCACCCCCACCTATAAAGACTTAAACTTCTGATTTAGTAAACTGGGAACTCTAAAGCTACACTAGACCCAGGAGAAAAAAAAAAAAAACATTCCCCTCACTCAGATTTTATTGGCCCGTTTAATTCGGTCTTCGATCACTATACTACCACCTTAACTACAAGTTATACAAGACCGCTCCTTCTTGTACTACCGTACACTACTAACTGAGCACAATACTGTGACAGTAATTTACTCCCCACCATTAAAAGCATCAGTGAATATAATGCCCAATACCATGCCCAAACTGAAAAAAAAATACAATTTCTATTATGTTAACT
>NC_056745.1:1130205076-1130225076 GCF_019279795.1 Protopterus annectens
TATACATATATATATATATATATATATATATATATATATATATATATGTGTGTGTGTGTGTGTGTGTGTGTTTATGTGTCTGCTGTATGTGTGTCTATGTGTGTGCATGCTTGTGTGTGTGTGTGTGTTTTGTGTGTGTGTGTGTGTGTGTGTGTGTGTGTGTGTGTGTGTGTGTGTGTGTGTGTGTGTGTGTGTGTGTGTGTGTGTGTGTGTGCATATGTATGCATGTATATACATTCATGTACATGTATAGCTATAGATATAGCTCTCTCTCTCTCTCTCTATATATATATATATATATATATATATGGGATCCGTACTGATCCCCGAACGACAATATCACCGAATCACAATCGGCCAGGCATACTTACACGAAAGTGCTTTTCACCGAAAGCACTTTCGCGTAACTATGCTTGTTTCGGAGATCGTACTACGGTGTGGATAAGGGAATATTCCCTTTTCTTCACGGTAGTGCAATCTCAGAGTGAGAATATTAAAGTAGATTTATTGTTTTTTTTAACGAAAGCGCTTTTGTTAGAGTGTGTTCAGTGATTGTGGATTCGGACTATTGAACTTTTGTTCAATAGTCCTAGATCTATATATATATATATATATATATATATATGTGTGTATGTGTGTGTGTTACATATGTTTGTGTGTATTGCAAAATATAATCATTTAGGGTGCATATGACAATTATTGTGCTTCTTTATGACCAGAAGTTATGTTGGGTGGGGAAACAGTATTTTATGGTTGTGTGAGTAATCACAGAGTTAATAGTAGATCATCATCACCAACCGCATTTTTTCCATTATCTGCATGAGTTTGGGGTGTCATGTCAACTGTCTCCATCTCTCTCTCGATTCAGTGCCACTTTCCTGCCTTCTTCAACACTCATACCTGACTGTCACAGGTCTTCTCTCACACAATCCATCCACCCCTTAGCTGGATGCCCTCATTTCCTCATTCCGTCTTCCTGTCTGTCCAAATCTTCTTCAAAAAATTGTCTTCTGCTTTTCTGCACACGTGCCTGAACCACCATAATCCTTTCTCTTTGACCTTTTCTGCAATTGAAGCTACTTTGGCTTCTACTCTTCTGCCCTCATTTTTTTTCTGTCCCACAGTGTGCATCCCACTACCTGTCTCACGCACTTCAACTCCATCACATTTAACTTCCTTAACTGCTCTGCCTTTCCTGCCCAGGTTTCTGTACTGTACAGTAGTCCTGGTCGCACCGCTGTTTTATGCACCTCACTTTTCAGCTTCTTTTGCATTCTTCTGTCATGCACTACACCTGACACTCTACCTAGTTGGCTGTACATCATCTGATTTTAGCTTTGACCTCTTCATTCAGACTTCCCGTCTCCTCAGCCACCTCTCACAGATACTTGAAGATGTTAACCTCTTTCCTCTGTCTTTTCTCAACGTCTCATTTCCCCCATTTTCTGCCATTACATCTGTATTATCTGTACACAGTTTCACCCCATGTGCCTTCAGTTTTGCATTTCATTCCCCTATCCTTTGCTGAAGTTCTTGCTCAGAGTCTGCCTGTAATACCACATTTTCTGCATATGAAGCTTTGTTGATCTGCCCATATCAGCTTTCTTGTGACCTTGCCATATGCTTTCTTCAAGTCTAGGAATGCCCAGTTGTACTCTTTCTTCACCTCTAGCTTCTTCTCAGCCATCTGTCTTACTACAAACATTGGGTCACTTGTGCTGCATTCTAATCTGAATGTGAACTGTTCACCTCCCATCTTACTTTCTACTACTCTGTATTTGTTTATCAATCATCCTGTCCAGAACTTTCATGCAATGTGACAGGAGTTTGTTACCTTAGTCCTGTCCACAGTTGTGAATTGCCACCTTTGTTCCTGATCACTAGCACTAGCATGCTTATTCTTCAGTCACCTGGATTTGCCCTTCTCTCCGCACTGCTATAAGTACCCCGGGAACCACTTCTCCCCTATGTCAGCCATCATCTTGATCATATCTGCTGTGACCTCATCTGAGTCTGCTTCTTTCCCTAACATAATTTTCCTTAGTGCTGTTCTTACTTCTTCTATGATGGGCTCCTCTTCTCTCACTGTAGGCTGTGTCTGGGGCAGTACAGCTTCTGTGGGATTTTCTTAATTCAGAAGCTGCAGGAAATACTCCTTCCATCTGCCTTTGATTTCCTATGGACTGGAGGGAAGGTTGTTGCTGGCATCCCTTATAAAGGGTGCCTGACTATCTTCTTTATTTTTCTGTCTTTGCCTTAGAACCTGATATAGTTTTGTTGTGCTATCTACTGAATTACTTTCCAGAAGCTGGTAGAGTGCTTCTGCCACCTTGTTCTTTTCTATTGCAATTTCTCTTTTAGTCTTTTTGTTAGCTATCTATTCCTTCTTAACCTGGTATGTCTTTTCTAGTTCCCACTTTTTCCTGCACACTTCCTTTCTTTAATAACTTCCTGGACTTCTGCATTCCATCACCAGCTTTTCTTATGTACCTTATTTCCATACCTGCTCAGCCACATATCTGTGTAGACCTCACACATGCTTTTTTGAGGCACTGCCATTCTTCTTCAACTCCACCTATTTCCTCTTCTTCTTGAAGTGCTAGAGCCCTAAGTAATTTCTTGAACTGTTGTGCTTTCTCTCCAGTCAACTTCCATGCTTTCAGCCTGATCACTGTTGACCTTAGAGCCTTCTCTGACCCTTTCTTGCAGATGACTGTGTCAACCAGTGGTTTATGCTGTGGCCTGACTGTTTCACTGGGCATGACTTTACCATCGCTAATTCTATCCCAGTGCATTTTCTTTACTAGGAAGAAGTCTACCTGAGTTGCATGTTGGCTACTATTGTATGTGATCTTGTGACTGTCTCCCTTGCTGAACTATGTGTTGGCTACTAGCAAACCATTTGCCAGACAGAAGTCTAGAATGGCTTCTCTTTCTTTATTCCTCTTGCCTCACTCATGTGGACGTAGGCATATCCTGTTCTGTCTGTCCAGATATGTGCTTTCAAGTCACCCATTATCAACACCAGTTCATGTTGTCCTGCTTTATGTAGTAGGTCTTGCAACTGCTGTCTAAATGGACTCTTTTCTTACTGGAAAAGCTCACCCAGACTAGACCACAGCTTGCTGTGAGGGAAAGGTTAGATTGTTTTTGCTTTCTTGTATTTTGTATTGTTTCATTGCTGTATTCTGTTTTGTATAGTGTGATTTATTTTCTTTACACTGTGATTCTCTTGTATTCTGCTTTTAATTGTATATTTAAACTAGGAAAAAGTCCACAGCTGTATCTCTTATGAGTTATACAGAAATTAAGTGGTGGTGGTGTGTTTTTAAACTGAACTGTATTTCTAGTTTCCTGCCCCTTATTTTAATTTGACCACATATCTCCTTCCCTCTCTTCTTTCTGTTGTGGCTGTTATGGCTGTTGTGAGTAAGCACAAAATTATTATTTTTGTGAAATTGTGCCCCTTTAGTTATTTAAATTTATTGGCCATCTCACTGTATTCCATAGAGCCAGAATACAGAGGGTGCACCCCTTCCAATCTATCTTACCCTTTTAAAATTAGTGGCTGAAGTTACGCCCACTTTCATATCTAACTGCTTGGTGCACAGTGCAGCTCCTAGGATATTAACACACTTTCCATCTTACCATTAAAATCTGCAAAATCTATACCGAGACCACCAATTATTGGAGAGCCCACATTCCTCCTCTCAGTAGTCATCTTGGGATTAATTCTTCTGCTTTCACCTGGTGAAAGAAGGAGTGCAAAGACATTATATCTTGGAGAATGATAACCACAAGAAAGGCTGATAACTGCCTCATAGGTGCCAGCTTGGAATTTGTGTTATATTTTGTCCTGGTGAGAAAAGGAGCAGAGCGCATTGATTCCTGACAGTTTCTGATTGGGCAATGAGTGTTTGTGTTTGACCTTTCTGATTGGTCTGTTTGCTGTTCAAGAGCTCTACCAGGAAAAGGCTACAACAAGTCTACAGACCCTTGCATCATACCCTTCTTCTAATCTTGGGATTGGTGCTACTGTTTTGTTTCTGCTGAGAGAATAAGCAAAGGAGTATTGAATCCCAGCAGTGTGAGAATGTGGTGAGAATAGCAATAGAAGTGGCCAAGCTATAGCCATTTGGTGAATCCCCTCTTTCTGGCATTTTTGACACGCTAATCTTTTTTTTTCAGTAAGTATTGTTTGATTTGCTGCTGTCAAATCTAACTTCAGAATATCTGCCTAAATACTTCATCCATTAGTCATAAGGGTCTGCTTATTAGTTTTCCCTCAAGTGTTTGGCAGTGCCTTATATAGTCACAGACACCTTGAGTTGACATTTTTCCTGTAAAAGCACCCTTGAAATTCCACCAGTACCTAAGTGCACAAAGGACAAGTAGTTTGCAGTGATAAGCACTGCCCCGAGAGTTGCAAATCAGATTCTCCTGCTATTAATTTATATTTTCACTCCAACATTAAAATCAATAAAAAAATGTCTGTTGCCATTGATAAGAACTTTCTCACTATCTCCTTTACCAGCTTGGTGGATATGGGCATCCTGAGGCAATGCAGAAATTGTCTCATGTTTACTGACAACCAGTTATGCTCAAAAAACTGACATGGTATGTGAGAGATATATCTACGCGATGTTGCTGGGGGCAAAGCTCTCACATAAAAGCATTCATAGTATCAGTCAGATTGTCAGTAGTAGACATGGTGCACCCATCACACACAGTTCAAAGCAGCACATAGACACACATATGCTGACGCACTTAAATGTAACCATCCTAAACCCTAAAGACCTCCTAGACAAAGTGCACATAACAAATACTCTTAGCAGCCCCAAATGCACCTTTTAAAAACAGCACCCACATCAACACATAATGCCACGTCTTATGGTGCTTCTACTTCTAAACCCATAAGGCACTCCACCACACAAATCAGTATTCTGGTTCTTGGAGACTCCATTGTGAGGCACACTGATGTCCCTTTCATGCACGCACTCATTGGATTACAAGTACCAGTATTACTCAGTCATACTCCATGTGAGTGTAAGTGACCTGAGACATACCTCCATAGACTATAAGAAGAGAGACATTAAGCAGCTCTCATAATATGTATCCCAGGCTGGTATGACCCTAGCACTGAGCAGTATTTTACCTTTTCCAAGGATGATGCCACAATATGAAAAGAAAATGACTGAATTTCATAATTTGCATAGTTTCTGGTGTCATTCTAAGGGGGTGCAATATTTGTCAGCATGGAAGGAGATGGTTAACAGACCATGCTGCTTTGCCAGGAATGGTCTGCACCTCTCCCCCTAGGCTTTTATTTTTATTAGATAAAATATGTCCTGCCTCATAGTGGCTTTTTTAGGTAATGCCAAACTGTAAGTATTTTTGATATAACAAATCAAAACCAAGAAAATCTAAATGTGTTACCGCTCAATGCTAGGAGTCTAAACAAAAAAATTTACTCCCTGTAAGCTTTCGTCACCCTAGAGAATGCTGACATCTGTGCGGTCATTGAAACATGGTTTAAAGCACACTGAGTCTCCACACATTTAGACCAGCTACTACACAGAAAGGGACTAAAGGTGGAGGTGTCTCAATTTACATAAAAAATAAACATACCTCAAGGCTGGTAAAACATGACGATGTACTTGAGCTTCTCCACGTTCCAGTCAACATAGGCAAAATCCCATACCACTTCCTTGCAAGCTATAGGTCCCCCTCTATGACCAGGAAAGCTATATCATGTATTTAAACTTACTGGAAACACTCACCATCCAACCCAATACAATATTCATGGGCAACTTTAATTACCCCACTATTAACTGGGAATCATATATGACACCAAAAGTAGAAGCACAGAGATTCCTGGATTTTTTAAATACAAACTCCCTGGACCAGACTGTCAGTACACCAACCACAGGTGCAAACATCCTGAATCTGGTCGTCACTAATATGGGAGAGTGCTGCACACTCCATAATGTACTGTCTTCTCTGGTAAGGTCAGACCACAAAATGGTCTCCTTTGAAGTAAAATTAAAAATCTGGAACTCCAGCTAGCCCTGGAATATTCAGGAACTACTCTAAGACTAACTTCTTAATATTAAGTGATAACTTGGCAACGTTTCAAGCCCCCATTGACCCTGAGAACTCTGCTGCCTATGCAGAACTGTTCACAGAAACCTTATACAAACATGTTAATCGCTGCTCAGAGGCAGCTGCACCACTAGGAAGAAGTACAGAACTAACTTAGAAAACAAACCACCATGGTAGAAATACAACATTAATAGGGTGTATAACAGAAGGAAGAAAATCATGGCAAAAATTAGGAGGTACAGCACCCAGCAGGATAAAAGTGGTCTCATCAAATAAAAAAAAAATGCTCAGAGGAGAAATAAAGTCTAGCAAAGCCAAATCTGAGGTAAATTTGGCCTTCCAGCCCAAGGACAATCATAAAGCATTCTTTAGCTACTGTATGTCTAACACCTCAAAGGCAGTACACAATTGTGTACAGAGCTCATTGTTAATGGAGCCACATGTACTGAGAAAAATGAACCCTTGCAAGAATGTGTGATAAGAGACCTTGGGACCCAGGTGGACAGCAGTCTGCCCTTTGATAGTCACATCGTCACAGTAGTCAGGAAGTCCTTCTACGTAGCACACCTCATCATAAAAGGGTTCGCATCCAGGAAAAAAGAGGTCATTGTTCCCCTCTACTCGACACTCATTAGACCCATTATAGAGTACAACGCCCCTTTTGGAATGTACCTCACAAGACATCTGCAGCAGCTGGAAAGGCCACAGAAGTGCCTCACAAAGAGGATTACTGGCCTCAAACAGATGTCCTACACTGACCGTCTCAAAAATCTCCAGCTTTACTCCATAGCATATTGCCTACTCTGAGGTGATCTCTGCCTAACATATAAAGCTACGTCAAACCCAGAGCTGTTGGACATGCTACACCTAAAGAAATCCCAATCCCTCCGAGCTACACGCTCTAGGGACCTAAACCTTGTCACCACAATAAACAGGACATGCTGGAGGGATAGATTCCTGTCCCAGAGACTTCCCATACTCTGGAACAGGCTAACCATCTATGTCAAGCAAAGCTCTTCATTAGCACTCTTCAAAAAAAATCTTGATGAGTGGATGGGAAATAGGAAATACACCCCGGGGATCACTTCTGTGTCTCTGCTCGACAGTAGCACAGGAAAATAACTTTCTTGGGTGGTGTAAGCCAGGGAACCTTGTTGGCTAGGCTGACATAGGCCCTCGGGCCAATAGCCTAGTACCTACCTATGAACCTATGAACCTATGCAACGGCCCAAAAAGATACAGTCCATGTGAAAAATACAACAGTCCAGCACAAAGTGGTGTGAAATCTTCTTGTTTAATTATGGCACATAGGCAAAAAGGTACATAAAATAAAGAACCAGACTGGTTTCAGCTAAATCAAACCTTCCTCAGTGTAAGCCATATAATTCAATAGTTCCATTCACCATTAAATGCATACACATAACAGCATACATTCTTCTCATTGGTTAATTATAGTTGTTCATTAAGAACAGGGGAAAACAAACCTCCCAGTTTAATTATCCACTTTTTTTTCTTTATTATTCAGAATGGAATGCCAACCAGTTTTATTACATCTATCGCTAATCCTATCAATGATGGTAAATCTGAAATTTGCAGTTGTGTGTGTAAGGAAATGCTTATACAGGGCACTAGATTGTCTTTTATTTCTGATATCACTAAAATGTTCAGTCATCCGTAGTCTTAATGGTTGGGATGCCTGTTCAATGTAGAATGCTGAGCAAGAGCAGGTGACAAGATAAATGACCCAATCTGTATTACAGTTTGCTAAGAACTTAATATCAAATACAATAGGTGTATTTTTACTGGAAAAATGTTTAGAACTAGTTACTTTAGAACAATATGCACAATGTCCACAAGGGACACAACCATATAAAGGCTCACCTAAAATTGTATGTTGTTGTTTATGCCTATCATATTCCTGCCACTGTTTATAGTGGCTGAAATATGAGCCCAATGTCTTACCTCTACGAAAGGAAAATAGACATTTGTGATTGAGAATGTTAGATAATTTGTGATCAGCTAACAAGATATTCCGATGTCGATTAATAATATGCATCAATATATTGGTATTACGTCCATATGTGGTCAATAAATGAATATCAGATGCCCCCAATTGTTCCTTCTCCTTATAGGTCAATACTTCATTCCTGTTCTGAGCAGATGCCCAATTACGTGCAGTTAAGACACTGCCTGACTTGCAGCCTCTAGCTCTGAATCTGTCGACCAAATCTTGTCTATAATGTTCATAACTATCCAGATTGGAACAGGTATGTCTCATACGAAGAAACTGTGATTTTGGAATGTTCCTTATAATGTGGGGAGGATGGAAACTGGTTGCATGCAGTAGTGAATTATATTGTGGATATTTGTGGTATACCTGCCTGTCCATAGTATGATCAATGTTTCTGGTCACCAAAACATCCAGAAACGTAATCTGTTGTACATGGTAATTTATCATAAAATGTATTACTATTTAAGATATTCAACAAATTCTTTTAAATAATCACTGTCCGCCCTCCAGACCATCCAACAATCATCTAAGTAGCATCTCCATATATCTATTTCATCCAGATATATATTATGAATGAAGTCATAAAGCAACTGTTCTTCTAAAAAAATCCATAAACAGTCAGCATAGATTAGGGCAAAAGAAGCCCCCATGACAGTGCCTTGCAACTGCCAGAAACATCTTCCATGATAATAAAAATTATTTTTGGCAAGAACATGTTCTGCTAAGCACATGTACTGAGCCAGAAGATATAGCAAACCTCCTGGCTGATAAATTCAGCTCCAACTTTACTCCTCTCTCTCCCTCAACATTCCCTCAGGAAATATCATTAAATATAACTCTCCCTGCTATCACTAGGGAACGGGTCCTTAATGCTCTTTCTAAGGAGAAGAACACTGTATCACTGTGCCTAGACAATATCCCAGGATGCCTTTTAAACAGCATGAAACATGACCTGTCAGGTCCTCTGGAATTGCTATTTAACCATAGCCACCAAAAAGACTTTGTGCCTCATGAATGGATAAAAGAAGCAGCAGTCATACCTCTGTACAAAGGTGGGGCATCTACTGACCCTGGAAATTACAGACCCATAAATCTCACTAGTCCCATATGTAAAGCCATGGAAAGAACTATCATGGTAATGACCAATAATGACAAAGGAAACCTCCAGATACTGGATCCAACCCAGTTTGGTTTTGTGAAGGGCAGGTTATGCCTACTCAGCTGGGTGGACTTCTTTGAGAAGGTCACCAAAGCAATGAATGAGGGCAGAATGGTTCATATTGCCTACCTAGACTTGGCCAAGGCATTTGACACAATACCCCACTCAGGCATTGTTGACAAACTCAAGAGGTTAAGTACAAACCCTTATGTCACCTGGTGGATAGCCAACTGTCTTACAAATAGAACCCAAGAAGTTAGAAATGGGGATTCCGCCTCTATAAAGAGGCCAGTCAAAAGAGGAGTCCCTCAGGGATTGGTTCTGGGACAGCTCCTTTTTGGCATTTACTTCTCTGGAGTCAAGACCAATGTCAATGGCCTCTGGCTGACTAAATTTGTAGATGATTGCAAATTAGAAGCTGTCATTGATTCCCACACTGACACAAAAGTTCTTCAGGAAGGGCTGACACAGACAAGTAACTGGTGTCATAGCCATGGACTAAAACTAAATGCCAAGAACTGCATAATAGTATCCTTTGAGAAGTCATCCACACCTGGTAACTATCATACTGATAACACACCCCTAAGAGTTGACCCAGTAGTCAGGGACTTGGGGACACACATAGACAGTAATCTGGCCTTTGACCATCACATGTCTACAGTAGTGAGGAAATAATTCTATGTTATGCAACTTATAAACAAAAGTATAGTATCTAGGTCCAAAGAAGTCATTGCTCCACTGTATTCATCATTCATCAAACTTATGATTGAGTACACTGACCTCTTTGATATGTACTTAACCAGGCATATCCAACAAGTGGAACATCCACAGAGGTTCCTCATTAAAAGAAAACAGGGCATAAGTAACATCCTCTGTAAACCACCTCAAGGCCGTATTCTGTTTCCCACAGGCTCTTGAGGGGAGATCTACGCCTGGCATACAAGGCATTGTCAGACCCCACTCTGATGGACCTCCTGCATATCCAAAAAACAAACAGCACCAGAATTACCTGTTCTAAAAACTTAAACCTTGTCTATGATTATAAATAGGACCTGATGGAGAGAGAGGTATATATCCAAGAGACTACTCCATCTCTGGAACAAGCTCTACATCATTGTGAAGCAGAGTTCCTACCTAGCCCAATTCAAGTGTGGGAGACAGAAAATTAATCCCTGGTTTGGCACCTATGTCTCTAGCCTGAAAATGGTTCATCTCCCAGGACTCTGTTTGTAAATATTCTATCTCCCAAGACCCTGCTTACACTTATCAAGGGTACCAGAACTTGTCAGAGATATGGGATGCTTGGCTAGGCTTAAAGAGATCCTTGTGGTCATCAGCCTTGTAAACACCTATGAACCCATTATCACAATTCTGCTGTAGGGCATAGGCTGAGATTATGAATACTGCGCAATCATTAGGCTGTAGTCTGATTGCCATGAGTATTTTACTAATTCTGATGACATCCCTCACTTCCTTCTGAAGCCTCTCCCTCACCACAAATCCCACACCAATTCTGGCCTGTCTCCTCCTCCTCCTGATTAGTAGACTCTGTATCCTAAGCCAAGTGGGTTTGTTGCACAGCCCTTCCATCTTGTCTCCTGGATACAAAGGATGACCAGCCTCCTCACCATCATGTCATGCACTTGCAAGCTCCATCCTGTCAGTGAACCTACACTGAGTGTCTCAGTTCTTAGTTGATATTTGGCAGGTTGATTGATTTCATGTCCAGCTTTCACTCAACATAGCTATCCCTTTTGGGCAACAGGACACCAACCAGCCAGTAGCTTATTGACCTAGGGCTGCTGGGTTTTATGGTGAGCACACAGTGGCCAATAGGGGAACATACACCCTCCCACCATTAGCATGGGTCACTGGCATAAGTTGGAGTAGGGGGGTGCTTAACCCACTTATCACCAGCAAATACCCATGCCCATTTGGTGAAATAAGTCAACATGACTGAGTCACTTAGAGTTATACTTTACACTATTACGTGGCTAGCCCTGCCACGGACCACAGTCTGTGATCCATGGTATCCTATCTTGAGGATATTGTGCACCATAGTAGACACTCAAACTGGTTGGTGTATACACCTTTTTCCTCCTATAGGGCACCATCTAGACCCTGTGCTGCTGCCCACAGCTCCATTCTTGGTTGAGTTTGAGGTGGTAACACTCAGCATGTTTTCAGTGGGAGGAACCCTACAGAAACAGAGGGAGAACATGCAAACTCCAAACAGGCATTGGCCGGTGGTCAGGATCAAACCCTGTACCTTGTATGTGGGAGACGAAAACCTTAGCCATTATGCCAACTGGTATAACAGTAGATAAATTTATGAAATATTTTACCAAAGATAGACATTTATTTATTTTTATTTATTTATTTAACATTTGTTGACTGGGAATGTCCGACTAGGTTCCACAGAGCCTGTTTTCAGCAGAGGCCCGGGGAGAAATGCTCCAGATCATTTCATTACGGGGAAGTCCAACTGGTAGAAGCCCATTTTCAGTGGAAGCCCTGGGAGAAAAGCTCTAAATTGTTACAAAACATTTTAAGAATAATTTTACAAACTTCAAAAATAAAACAAAAACAGCTGCAGTTTAAATAATTATAACAAATTAGTGATATATAAAAACATTTGTTAAGAATCGATACAAGTTAAAGTACAATCATTTAATATTTACAGACATTTTAGACAGTTTTTAGAGAAATTAAAGGTCAGTTAGTCTAATACAAACAGGAATTGCAATATGAAGTGAGGGAAAACAGGCTAATAGTATATTTAGAGAGGAAGTCATGGAAAAGAATTTGATAGAAGGAAGTAAGTGAAGAAAGGAGAGTAAGGAGGCACATGGAGTGAAAAGGTACGTGTTCACATTTAGGGATATACTTTATCCTGGTTTTGAGCAAGAACAGAGCCAGATTTTAGCTAGGCTGTCTTTCAGAGAGGTTTTGAGAGATGGGAGGGAGGGTATTGACCCAATGGATACAGGTAAGGAGTTCCAGGCCTTAGCAACCTTGTACGAGTTCTGACTATGCCCCACAGATATGACAGGTTTATAGACAGACAGATGTTTTTGGTCAGTGGATTGCAATGATTGACTGGGACCATAATTATGTACAATGTTTTTTAGTGCTGGACAGGCAGGTGGATGCTGGATAATTTTATAGGTGGTAAGAAGTTGTGTATATGTTAGTTGATGAAGCAGTTCTAAACAATTTAGGCTTTATAGAGCTATATAGTGGTGGGCTCTGAAAGGGGTATTTGCTGCAAATTTAGCAACTTTGTTATAGCATTGTTCAAGTTTTAATTTTGTGATGCCTGGAGATTAATAAGGATGGGCGCACCATAAAGAAGTGTGGGAAGGAGATAAGTAGTGGCAAATGGAGTTTAGTTGCGTCAATGAGAACGTTTTTGCCTCTGTAAAGCATCCCTAGTTTTTGATGAGTTTTTCTTTTGCAATTTTGTATGTGTAGGTTAAAGGTAAGCTTATCAACCACTATCACCCCTAATAATTTGCTATGAGAAGTGACTTCAGTGGTTATATTATCACTAACCACCGCAACCCAAAACTCCATAAAAATGCCGGGAACAATGACGACTGCAGCAATCAACTGAACATGATATTGATTTACTCAATGGACTTCCATAAGCTCAAGAAAGCCATTGCTGACAATTGGGTCATTATCAGGGGATAATAACATGCTTAAGAAAATACTTCCAGCTAAACTCAGATTCACCATCAGGAGGAACAGGAACATTCGGGATTTCTTAAAGAGGAATAACAACCCACAAGATTCAGAATTCCCACAGGGAACTTTCGCATGTGGCCCACTATATTGCATTTATTGCCAATATATATGAATGGATATGTTGGCTTCTACCACACATGTAATAAAAAAATACTATAGAAGTAATTCTTATGGAAACTGCAGCACAGAGATGGTGGTTTACAGGGCACAATGTCAAACATGCCAAGCATTCTACATTGGCAAAGCCATCAATAATCTAAAGACATAGATTGCCAGACATTACTTGGACATAATACAGGACACATCCAATAGTGCAATACAAACCATGCAAAAGAGAAGCCAGACCACAGCAAGTTTTCCTTCCACATCACTGAATAACTGAACAGATGCCCTTATGAAGGCAAAACCAATGACAGACTTAAGAAAAAGGAACTTGAATGGCAAATCAGGCTCCAAGCCAACAAATACCCAGGTCTCAACACATCAATCTCCATTGACTACATCTTGAACTTAAGAAACCTGGACCATCACTTATACTATTAACCATCACCATACATCTGGAGATCTCAGTTACGAAAACTTTTAATCATTCAAAGGACTCCAGGACACTAGGATTCAGAGGGTATCTATTCAGTTCAGAAATCTTAGCGTTGTGATTTATAGTTTAAGTTTTTGGTTTTGTGTTTATTAGAAATAAATATTTTCAACACTGTTATTTCTAATACTGTACTTGGCAGATCTGACAAAGCTTATTAAAGTGAAAAAGTCTGTGAACATTGGCTTTTGGCCCTACATTATTGGATATGATATATAAAATACTCCTACTATGTGGTTGTTGACAGCTATTTGGGTAACCAATAGAAGTTTTCACTACAAATCAAAGAAAAAAGATAAAAAAAATGAAGCAAGAAAAAAGCTGAACATACTGATTGTTTAAATATGCTTTCATATTTTTTTTATTTGTAATGTTTAATTGTTGTTATATATTCATATTTGTTATGTATTATGTTGAATACATGCTCCTTAAATATGGGATCCATGTACACACTGTTTTATATATGAAGATAAGCCCTGAACAAAAGTAATATGCTTAACTTTTACATACTGTATCAAACAGAATTCCCAGGATTAGGTACTTTCTATGTACTATTTTAGGTGCTATTTTAAGAACAACACCATGATTTTTAGTACCTGGCCCCTTACGTTAGTCTTTGTTGATAAGAATTTCAGCACCTGAAAGGTTAATAATTAAGGGCAGGTCTCCACAATCAAAGCCACCCCCTTGGTTCTTCTCATAACTAAGGCATGCCTAAGTGGTTGAGTTAATTCACATTCCTGTCTATTAGTACTCATTATAAATAAGCATTGTCTCAAAAAAGCACTCATCTGTGTAATAAATTCCAATAAAAGGACTGAACTTACATTGAGCTATCTCCATGCTCCATCTTAATGAAGTCGAACCTGCTGGTATATATTCTAGCTTGGATCTCTGTTCGCTTTTAGCTGACTGGGAAGGTACAGTTGATTTGCCACCAACATGAATCTTGCATCAGGAGCCAGAATAGCTCTAAAAATATGTGACTGGCTCCCATGGCACTAGAAGATAACTGTAGGATTTTCCTTTAGCTTGCTTTTTGACCCCTTCGCCCACAGGTAAGGAGGTTGCCAGCACATCACTTTTCACCAAATTCAATAGAGCTTGGTTATCTGACTGACTTTAAAGGGTTGTAAACATATCACAGCTGCTGGATTGGAAATGGTAGAATACAGCAAAATGCAGAATATAGGGACTGTTTAGATGGAGCTCGATAGTCCGAGTCACTGAGGAATGTGCTTTTGTGCTGTTAGAGATGTTTTTACATTATTTATTTTAGAAAGAAAAGAGTTCTCCTTCCTTATTTTTTTATTCTAAACATGCATAGAAGGTATATGTGTGTCCAGGGATGTAATAAATAAAGTTTGGGATATCCTGGTTAACCCAGGATTATGCTATGCTTACAATGTATGGGTTAAAAGTATTTAGAAAGGTGTTAATGTATTTCTACATAGTTTTGTACTGCCAACATTGAGATGAGTACATTTTGTGGGAGTGTGGTTAGTTTGTGGATTGTAATGGTGGGTAATGTTTGCCCGTGTAAGTGGGCTTTTGTTTATTTCTATGTAGGCAAAGAAAAGGAGGATATAAATAAGGTTAGCAGATCATATAGCTATTTTTAGAAATTTAGGTTTATGAGGGGTCACGATTTTTTTCTGCATGGCTTGGGGTGTGACAGGGAGAAGGAGTTACTGGGTGGTTATAAGATATGAGGGATGATGTTAGATGTCTAGATGAGGAGGCAGGACATTCAGAAGTACAGTAGCTAGTGGCACTACCCCACTAACAAATGAATGTCCTTAGAGACATCACCAGGGCAAACCTACTTCAGCTTGTAGAAGACCTGTGGAAAATTCCTAACAATCAGCTTCAAATGGAACCAGCTGAAATGGCTGCTGCATTCAATTCTGAGTTTTATCAGCACCTGAACAGCCACATAAAAAAGTTAGTACCTGTCCACTCTAAATATAATGGCAAATTGTGGAATAAACCTCTGGAACTCCCTGTATTAAACTGTATAACAAAAGACAGAAAGTAATAAAAAGTTGTAAGAAATCCCCAATCACCTTGTCTTAGAACAACACTAAAACATGCCGGCAAAATACTTTTTAGAAAATGTAGAGTACAAGCTTAAGGTTGCCACATGTACAGGTTGAAGGGACTACAGGTTTTTTTTTTAGTTATGTCAAGAAATTAACGAATAACTTCCAATAATGCACTGAGCTCATCCATAATGATATCACATATTCCAGTCTCAAAGATACAGCCAATATATTAGTAGAAAATTTTAAGGCTAAATTTACCCCACTAATCCACATTGTTTTCTCCACTGTCCCTAAAAATTTAGTTTCCCCTGAAATCACATTGGAACAAGTCTTAAAATCCCTATCAATAATAAAATTCATAATTCCACATGACCAGATAACATACCAGACCTCGTTCTCATCAGTGCCAGGTATGCACTGTTTGAGCATCTACTTAAAGTGCTCACCATCACTCTATACACAGGGCTTGTGTCTTATGCATGGAGAACAGCCACCATGGCTCCCTTGCACAAGGGTGGCCCCTCTACAGATCCAATAAATTATAGGCCTATCAGCATTACCTGCCTTATATTCAAAGCCAAGGAACATGTTACACTGGAATCAGTTTAGATTTCTGAGGGGCATATAAAAATTGTAACTAGTGGGATACTACAGTGTTATATGCTAGGACATTTCCTATTTGGCATTTATTGTGCAGATAGCCAGTCCAATATCCCAGAAGTATAGTTGATTAAGTTTGCTGATGAGTCCAAAATGGGTACTGTTCTCTACTCATTCACAGCTCAGTCAAGGGTAGGAATATACAAAAAAAAAAAAAGTGCAGAGTAGTAGCATTTGGCAAAAAAAAGCGGTTCCTACCTCATATGCCATAAATGGTAATCTTCTTCAGATAGACACAGTCATAAGAACTTTGGGTACTTATGCGGACAGTTCTCTCCTATTTAATAACCATGTTTCCACCATTTTCAGGAAATGGTTCTATTTCGATCAGGTAATTTCCAAGGGAATATCTTTAGGACAAAAGGCACACCTTACTAGATCTTATAATAACTAATAATCCTATGATTATATCTAACCTCACCATACATGTACCCTCCTTTAATGATCACTGTCCCATAACTTTCTCAGTACATGATCTAACATTAAAATATAAACTTAAACTTATCACCTTCAGACCTCAAACCAATTAGAATATCACTAATCTTAAAAAAACTTTGCCATCCTTGATTGGTCTCACTTACTTGCATAAAAGACCCTAACGAAGCAGCTAAAAACCTTACCAATTTCCTACTGTTCTTGCAAAACAAATTCTTTCCTTTAGTACAAAGGCTGCTTTGACCTTATAAATATGACAGGGTATCTAATGAGCTCAAACATATCCTCTAATTACATGGCACTAAACATTCAACAAGCTATCACTTCTTCTGTCCAAGCCAGCCAAAGCTGCTATAGGCAAAGGAATACTCTTATCACAACTCAAATATTGACTACCCATTATAGCTGCAGACTCAGAAAAATGTCACCACCTTACAACCCATACCCATATCCAATAAAATCTGCTGGTTCATTATTAACTCCCACAAGAAAGAAACCCACTGCTTAATTCTAGCCAAACCTAAATGGTTCCCAGTACATTTCAGAGCCAGGCTCCCACTTGAATCACTAATTCACAAAGACCTTTCTCCTGAGACATCACCCCCTCTCACTCATAACATTTTCAGTAAAACCCCCACATATAATCTTAGGGGTACCTCTCAATCTCAACCCACCCTATTAACTCCAAAAAGTAAACTTTATTGCAGTGACTGTGCATTCCCCATCCTAGCACCTACACTATGGGACTTCATTCCTCTTGCAATCCAAGACATCCAAAAGTATTCAGACTTCAGACAGCACTCTCTCAGGTTACATTACATGAACTCTGCGGCTCTCTCACACACCACTTTATCTCTGTTTCATCCTTCTTTATCTCATGTAGTCACCCCCTTACTTACTGCCTGTTATTCATCCTACTTCCGTCTTCTCTTTGCGTGTGTCTCACACCTCTTCTCCTTTCTACTCCTCTTCCATTTGCATAGCTCTCTCACCTTTTCTTTGTCTTCTTCCTACGGTATCCTTTCCTGCAGCTATTCTCATTTGTTTCTTCTAATGTCTTCATGCCTCTCTATAATGATATTCTGCTATCCCTGTAGCATAAGCCATCTCAGTCATTATGGCTACATCTTATCCATAAAGCTCTGCTAAGCATAATTTCATTTGTCCACCCATTTTTGACATTGTTAACTGCTTCTTGAACTAAATGTAACATATTCTTGCATCTGAAAATATGTATATATATTTGCTTTTTAGCATATCCTTGCATCTGTAAATATATTTTGTTCATTACTTATGTGATCCTGTTCACCTGGGATGAGCCTGCAAATGGTCCATTGAGATCAGTGCACTACTTTGGTAAACAAGTACAAATAAATAAGAAAGAAGTCATCTTACCACTGTACTCTTTCCTCATCAGATCCATCTCTGAATATAGTGCCCTCTTTGGCATTTATAAATTGAAGGCCACAGAGATCCGTTACTGAGAAAATGAAAGGCTTTAAATCATTTAGCTATTACAATAGATTATAGTGACTCTCCTTATACTCAGTAGTCTGCAGGCTGCTCTGAGCTGATTTGTGTTTCATTTTGCGATCCAAGAAAGACCCATTTCTACATGACTTCCTGTTTCTTTGCAAAATCAGTGGCTCTACAAACACCTGCACTAGGTACCTAAAGCTACACCAACAAATAAGATTCACAGGAGAGATAGGTTCCTAACTCAATGTATTCCCAGCCTGTGGAATAAATTCCAAATACAGGTCAAACAAAGTACTAGTTTCCTACCATTAAGGCCAGTTTTGATGATTGCATAGGTAGACACAAATTTATTTAACAATTCCTATATACAGCCCAGTCTGACTTGGGAGGTGAGCTCTGTTAAGTGCTTGAAAACAGACATGCAAACTTTGAATTATGTCTACTTAAAAGGTATGTTTAACTAGACACCTTATGGTCTTCATGATCACTGACTTGGTACCATTCTTATATCCCCGTATGATGGAAATTGTTTTTATGGGTGTTAATGGATCTTATTTTAGCATGACTTGTTTGTGTTTTGTCATTTGAAAGGGAGTGTGGGAAGGATAGCAGGACAGAGAATTAATATAATTTTAATCTATTAGGGGTAAGTGGTGGAGGATAGGAGCAACGATGGAATGGTAATATTATAGGGAGCAGTGAAGGGTTAGTCTAATAGAGACAAAGATCTTAATGTTTAAAAGTGATTGTTTTGTAGTGGGGAGGAAGGTTAGAGAAATGGAGAAAAGGTGCTTAATTGTGGCGTATTTATTCAAATAGTGTATATTGTGACAGAGAGGGATACAACTAACCATTGGGTTGTATTATTTGAAGTCTGTGTGCTCTATTATGCTTAAAGAATAATAGTCAGTGTTAGTGGGTGGGGTTGTAGTAGGTGCAGAGGAGGGACCAGTATAATTAGGGTGAGCAGAGGCCGGGGGTCTCACATACTAATTGTGAGATGAGAGGTAATGGCAGTGAGATAGCTCTTAACTTGAGTACATAGCTAAGGGAGGTGACACAAAATGAGGGGGTCCATCTAGTGTGTGATGAGCGAGAAAGGAATATTGTGACATGACAGAGGACAGCAAAGTGTTGGCTTTTTAGGTGGGGTGAGTATTAGTTTTACGAGGTGTGGAAAGCGTCATGAAAGGGGACATGCCTCAGTAATTGTAAAGGAGTTAAGGCAGTGGGACAGCTGGGGAATGGGGAATGGAAGGAAGTAATATACATCTTTCATGCTAGCAGGAGTCAATCTGTCTGCACATGTGCAGTCTTTGTCCTGCGGTGGCAGCACCGCAGCAATGCAAGCAAATTAGCAAATCCCTTGGACATGTCCCAAGAGGAACACTAGTGAAAAATATTATAAAAAGGGGGTAAGTAAGCTATGCAAAACAGTGTAAAGTGAAAGAATAGTAGAGGGCAACCACTGTAACAAAAAGCAGTGGGAAGGATGCTTCCCACAGTAACTTGGAGACACTGTCATGCAGTTTGCAATCCACCAAGATTATATGCATGTAAAACAATGGCTTAACCACACTAGTACCCTCATGACACTGAAACCTATAAAAACAGTTATGATTTAACAATAAAGAATTAAGCAACTGTATTGGATGAGACTTTGCAAAAAGCATGCTCCAACAGCAAGCTGTATCGAGGTAGATTTCAGTGTTAGAACAGATAGGGAGAGATTCCCATATGTCACAGATGTAGTTAGCCAGTCTC
>NC_056745.1:1130230076-1130247576 GCF_019279795.1 Protopterus annectens
GTCAGTGCTTGCACAAATAGCTTACAGTGTCACAACATTTGGGTCAGCAGTCTAGACTTAGAAAACTGTACAAATGATGCTATGACAAAGTGATGAGTGCTTTTGACATACAGCCACAACAGTATTAATTTATTGCCTTATGACAACACTAATGTTTTTCGTATGTGGAATACAACTTCAAAACTTTACTTCCTGAGATTTGTTCCTTAGAAACCACCCATGTCTTTAATAGTAACTGTTATAGCACATGAAATAAATAAGTACCAAATCATTTAATGTATGTAATAAATACATTTTTATACTTTTAATGCATTTCTGTTGTAACTACAGAGATAAGTCTAAGATAAGTTGTGGTGTACTTCCTGAAACTGAAACTGATCATAGGTACTAAAAATGGGTGGCAAATGGCACTCCAGTAAAGCTCAGTACTTAAGGGATGTAGAAAACTGAGGTCCTTAGTAAAATCAAGGGTCTGTAATAACCAAATCACACAAATGAAGGCAAAAGGCAAACTGATCCACTTCCAAGTATTTATTTAGCACTTTCGTTTATAAAATACAAACTTCCTCAGAATAAAAGCTTTTTTAAGGTTTTTAAGCTTTTATTCTGGGGAAGTTTCTATTTTATAAACAAAAGAGCTAAATAAATACTTGGGAGTGGATCAGTTTGCCTTTTGCCTTCATTTGTGTTATTTCTACAGTTTGTGGGTGTTGAAGTTTTGAAGTCTGTAATGACGGGAATCCAGAAAAGCACGAACAGGACCAATAAAAAATAAATCCAAGGTGGAAAACCAAACCAAGACAGACTGCTGCTCAGAAAGTCTAATTCTTTAATACGAAACCATGAAAAACAATGAAAACACAAGCGCTTTCGCTCGGTCTGTGCCGAGCTTTATCAAGTGAACATCCAAAGTGCTGCAAGGCTTTATATACACTGAAGTTAATTATTAATTAATCAATTAAAAAATTAATCAATTAAAAAATTAAAGCTTAAAAATGCTGGAGTTAATAAATTGTTAAAAATGCTTCTTTGTTAAAAGTTAAACCTGGTTCATTATAATAAATGTATACAGTAAATATTAAAACTGAAATGTAAAATAATCGAAAGAAACTGTAGGCAGTGCATTTAGCAATAAATTAAAATAAATCATTTATCATATTTCACTTGAAGATTTTTTATCAGCAATGAATGAGCTTCTCATAATCGAGCCTTTCTTAGCTTGAGGACACTGTTTATGTTGATGTTGTCATTTAATCCAGGGTGTCTGCCTGCATCTAGTTTAAGTTGCCATATAAGTTCCTTGTATTCGAGGGTCGTCTCCCAGTCACCTCCCGTAGCATCCGGGGTAACTTGCTCCAACACTATGAATTTAAGATCTATCCCAGGGCAAGTGAGTGAATGCTTATAGAATGCGTTAGACTCCCTTTGTTTACTTAGATCGTAAAAATGTTCGTAGAGTCTTTTCCTAAATGGCCTCTCAGTTTTGCCAACATAGAAGCTTAAGCAGGTGGTGCAAAAACCTAGGTAGACAACCCCTTTACTCCCACAGGTGTAGTGATGATATGATTTGATGTTAAAATTCCTGGAGGGAATGTAAAGTGTTGGAGCATTAATAATGGCATGGCATTGATTACAGGGCCCACATTTGAAAGTGCCTAGTCGTGTGTTAGAGTTATTAGCCTGGAAATTAGGTTTTCTTTCAAATAGTTCCTTGAAATTAATGTCCCTCTTTCTTACAAATTTAGGGTGTGGTGGGAGGGCATCTTTGAATTCTTTGTGAAAGGTCAGTACAGGCCAGTGCCTCCTGATGATCTCCTCAATATCAGCGGAGTTGCCGGAATAGGTATAGATAAAACTATTCAGGAAGGTGTCAGATATCGCTGTTGTGTTAGTTGTGACAGAAGGTTGCCCTGTACCAAGAAGTGGTGGAAATGTTGTTTCTCTGTTATCAATCACTTCCTTAGCTAAGGAGGTGATAAGGGAGAGGGTATCCCTGTCTACAAACATGGACTGCAAAAATGTATTTCATCCAAAAATCAACAGTGGAGCTGCACATCCTAGAGGCTCTAATGAACTGGCCCTTAACAATGCCTTTTTCTGATAAAATGGGTGTGCACTTTGAAAATGCAGAAAAGAATTAGAAAAAGTAGGTTTCCTGTAAAGTTTAGAAAGGAATGTTGAATTGTTATAATCTTTATATAAAGTCACGTCAAGATAGTGAAGTTCGTGCTTGTTAATGTTGTGAGTGAACACCAAGAAGGGGGTAGTGGAATTGATATAACTAAAAAAATCCTCAAACTGATTGAGGGTCCCATTCCATAAAATACAGATGTCATCTAGGTATCTTCTATAATGAGTTAAATATTGAACCCAAGTAGAAGAAAAAATGAACATACGTTCCCATCTGTGCAAAACAGCGTTGGCATAAAAAGAAGCGCATGAGGCACCCATGGCCACTCCTTTCCTTT
The DNA here is from genome assembly GCF_019279795.1 of Protopterus annectens. Lineage (NCBI taxonomy): Eukaryota > Metazoa > Chordata > Ceratodontiformes > Protopteridae > Protopterus > Protopterus annectens. The sequence continues at coordinate 1,130,232,545 of NC_056745.1, forward strand.
GTCTAAAAAGCTCACCATTAAAGAATATAAAATTGTTCTGTAATAAAATTTCCATAAACTCCACTAGAAGGCCAGTCACCTTATTGCTGAGATTAGTTTCAGTGGTTAAGAAATCGTTAAACCACTCGAGCCCTGCTGGGTGGGGTATACTAGGAAACAGGTCTTTGATGTCTATAGTTATCATAAGGAGTTCAGATGAGAAAAAGGAAGGTTGAATGTCTCTGAGAAAATCCCAGGAGTCTTTGCAGACGTGATCTAAAAGTGGGATGAGTTGCTTAGTAACATGGTCAATGAATTTACCTAAGGGTTCAATGATGCTTCCTGCCCCTGAAACAATAGGCCTAAATCTCAAGGGTTCCAAGCCTTTGTGAATTTTCGGAATCCCGAAAATTACTGGTATTTTGGGTTTCTCAACATGCAGATAGTTGAACAATTTTTCATTTATAGCTCCTTGGAGCAAATGGTCAGTAAGCATATATTTGATTTTGGAAAAGGCTATGTTAACTTCATTTCTAGATACAATTTCATACTGTTCACTGTCCTGTAACATGTCGTGGATGTAAATGTCGTAGGTGGAATTATACATCAGGACAACCCCACCGCCCTTGTCTGGTTTCATGACCCTAATGTTTTCTTTTTTCAAATGGTTAATAAACCAGATTTCATATTCATTTAAGTTAACTAACTGTGGTTGTATTCCTTGGGAATGTAAAGTTCTAAAATCTTTCTCAACTAGTTCTTCAAAAAGTTTAATTAAGGGGTGCACAGGTGGGTTGAAAGTGCTAGTTCTACAGAGCCCTGTATTGGTATAGGGCTGCCCTTTAAAGTAATGTGCTAGATTTAAATTTCTAGCAAAGAGTTTTAGTTCAACTAAAATTTGGGATATATTACAGGAGTGTGCAGGGACAAACTGGAAACCCCAAGTGAATAGGTCGAAGGTCAAATCTGTAATTTGCAAATCAGTATAATTGTATATAATGAAGTTGTCTTTTTTAACTATAGAACAATTGTGGCCTGCAGTGTTGGAAAAGTTATAGTGTAGGAGTGCCATTTCAGGGACAATGGGGATGTCATTTAACCATGTTTGTTGCTCCACATGTGAGGGGATTGTTTCTGTCCCCATGCCCCCGTCCTGCCGGGGGGATGCTGAAAATCCTGATGGGAATTCTTTCTACCTTTCTCAGCTAACCTCTCACTCCTACGGGGGGGGGTTCATGAGTAGCTCTAGAATAGAAATCAGCCCCCTTGTTTTGGTTGTTTTGATTGTCCTGTTTATGTTCCCACCGGGTCCTATTAGGAGAGGGGTAGGCTGTTCCTTCTCTATATTCAGCTAAATCCCTGTCTAACTTACGTATCTTTTGGTTAAATATTTTTGTACAGAATTGATCGACTTCGTTAAAAACATTGTCATAATCAAACTTCACAGTTAAAAAGTTATTGTCAGTAACAAGGGAGTTGTTTAAAACATTTAACTCGTTTATAAGAGTATCAGCCTTCGCTTCATACTCTGAAATCATCACATTTAAAACCTCCAGTCCAGCTCTGTCAAAAATTTCACACAGTTTTTTGTAATATAAAGTCCCCGGTTGAACATTATTAGGGAACTTATAAAAACGCAAACTCTTCGGTATGCGTTTCACATTAACACACTCCCTTAAGTATTCAATCTCGAGTTGATTGCTTTCATAAGCGTAGAGTTTGTCTTTTAGTTCGCCAAAATCATTCTCTATGGTGTTGTAGTTATTAGAGGACACAGTACCTTGGTTGAATGTAAATTGCCGACCTGCCCAGGTGGTGAAATTGAAGTCCTTGGGCTGTTTCTCAGGTCTGCTGGTCTTCGAACGAGCCATGCCTTCACTGTGCTCATTATTAGGTACCCTTTGTGTGCTGGGATTAGTCGGAAATAAGGAGTGTAAACCACTGTTAGTTCCATTTGCACCAGTCGGTGGAGATTTCCTCTTAGCTTCAATAGCGTGTTGTTGGTTCCCAGGTAGAGGGATACTGCTCCCGTTGTTTTCTTTTACGAGGTTGGTGAGTTGCGTTAACATCAAAACTACCTGGTTGAACTCTGTACGAGTCACCGGGATGTCATCTCCGTTTTCTCTCAATAGCTGAGGAGTTTCAGCAGAATTAAACGATTCAGCTTCTCCAGCCATGGAAAAAGCAACGTAGCCAGGAATCCAGAAAAGCACGAACAGGACTAATAAAAAATAAATCCAAGGTGGAAAACCAAACCAAGACAGACTGCTGCTCAGAAAGTCTAATTCTTTAATACGGCAGGACGGGGGCATGGGGACAGAAACAATCCCCACACATGTGGAGCAACAAACATGGTTAAATGACATCCCCATTGTCCCTGAAATGGCACTCCTACACTATAACTTTTCCAACACTGCAGGCCACAATTGTTCTATAGTTAAAAAAGACAACTTCATTATATACAATTATACTGATTTGCAAATTACAGATTTGACCTTCGACCTATTCACTCGGGGTTTCCAGTTTGTCCCCGCACGCTCCTGTAATATATCCCAAATTTTAGTTGAACTAAAACTCTTTGCTAGAAATTTAAATCTAGCACATTACTTTAAAGGGCAGCCCTATACCAATACAGGGCTCTGTAGAACTAGCACTTTCAATCCACCTGTGCACCCCTTAATTAAACTTTTTGAAGAACTAGTTGAGAAAGATTTTAGAACTTTACATTCCCAAGGAATACAACCACAGTTAGTTAACTTAAATGAATATGAAATCTGGTTTATTAACCATTTGAAAAAAGAAAACATTAGGGTCATGAAACCAGACAAGGGCGGTGGGGTTGTCCTGATGTATAATTCCACCTACGACATTTACATCCACGACATGTTACAGGACAGTGAACAATACGAAATTGTATCTAGAAATGAAGTTAACATAGCCTTTTCCAAAATCAAATATATGCTTACTGACCATTTGCTCCAAGGAGCTATAAATGAAAAATTGTTCAACTATCTGCATGTTGAGAAACCCAAAATACCAGTAATTTTCGGGATTCCGAAAATTCACAAAGGCTTGGACCCCTTGAGATTTAGGCCTATTGCTTCAGGGGCAGGAAGCATCACTGAACCCTTAGGTAAATTCATTGACCATGTTACTAAGCAATTCATCCCACTTTTAGATCACGTCTGCAAAGACTCCTGGGATTTTCTCAGAGACATTCAACCTTCCTTTTTCTCATCTGAACTCCTTATGATAACTATAGACATCAAAGACCTGTTTCCTAGTATACCCCACCCAGCAGGGCTCGAGTGGTTTAACGATTTCTTAACCACTGAAACTAATCTCAACAATAAAGTGACTGGCCTTCTAGTGGAGTTTATGGAAATTTTATTACAGAACAATTTTATATTCTTTAATGGTGAGCTTTTTAGACAAAGGAAAGGAGTGGCCATGGGTGCCTCATGCGCTTCTTTTTATGCCAACGCTGTTTTGCACAGATGGGAACGTATGTTCATTTTTTTCTTCTACTTGGGTTCAATATTTAACTCATTATAGAAGATACCTAGACAACATCTGTATTTTATGGAATGGGACCCTCAATCAGTTTGAGGATTTTTTTAGTTATATCAATTCCATTACCCCCTTCTTGGTGTTCACTCACAACATTAACAAGCACCAACTTCACTATCTTGACGTGACTTTATATAAAGATTATAACAATTCAACATTCCTTTCTAAACTTTACAGGAAACCTACTTTTTCTAATTCTTTTCTGCATTTTCAAAGTGCACACCCATTTTATCAGAAAAAAGGCATTGTTAAGGGCCAGTTCATTAGAGCCTCTAGGATGTGCAGCTCCACTGTTGATCTTTTGGATGAAATACATTTTTTGCAGTCCATGTTTGTAGACAGGGGATACCCTCTCTCCCTTATCACCTCCTTAGCTAAGGAAGTGATTGATAACAGAGAAACAACATTTCCACCACTTCTTGGTACAGGGCAACCTTCTGTCACAACTAACACAACAGCGATATCTGACACCTTTCGGAATAGTTTTATCTATACCTATTCCGGCAACTCCGCTGATATTGAGGAGATCATCAGGAGGCACTGGCCTGTACTGACCTTTCATGAAGAATTCAAAGATGCCCTCCCACCACACCCTAAATTTGTAAGAAAGAGGGACATTAATTTCAAGGAACTATTTGAAAGAAAACCTAATTTCCAGGCTAATAACTCTAACACACGACTAGGCACTTTCAAATGTGGGTCCTGTAATCAATGCCATGCCATTATTAATGCTCCAACACTTTACATTCCCTCCAGGAATTTTAACATCAAATCATATCATCACTACACCTGTGGGAGTAAAGGGGTTGTCTACCTAGGCTTTTGCACCACCTGCTTAAGCTTCTATGTTGGCAAAACTGAGAGGCCATTTAGGAAAAGACTCTACGAACATTTTTACGATCTAAGTAAACAAAGGGAGTCTAACGCATTCTATAAGCATTCACTCACTTGCCCTGGGATAGATCTTAAATTCATAGTGTTGGAGCAAGTTACCCTGGATGCTAGGGGAGGTGACTGGGAGACGACCCTCGAATACAAGGAACTTATATGGCAACTTAAACTAGATGCAGGCAGACACCCTGGATTAAATGACAACATCAACATAAACAGTGTCCTCAAGCTAAGAAAGGCTCGATTATGAGAAGCTCATTCATTGCTGATAAAAAATCTTCAAGTGAAATATTACTGTATACATTTATTATAATGAACCAGGTTTAACTTTTAACAAAGAAGCATTTTTAACAATTTATTAACTCCAGCATTTTTAAGCTTTAATTTTTTAATTGATTAATTTTTTAATTGATTAATTAATAATTAACTTCAGTGTATATAAAGCCTTGCAACACTTTGGATGTTCACTTGATAAAGCTCGTTACAGACCGAGCGAAAGCGCTTGTGTTTTCATTGTTTTTCATGGTTTCGTATTAAAGAATTAGACTTTCTGAGCAGCAGTCTGTCTTGGTTTGGTTTTCCACCTTGGATTTATTTTTTATAAGTCTGTAATGACCACTTAAGGGCATGCAACACAAGTCTGACTAACTTTCAGGGCATGCAGCACAGGGGCTGTGAATTAAGGGCCACTAACTTCAGGGCATCCAGTGTAAAGGTCACTGACTACAAGTCATGCAACACAATAGCTACTAAAAGAAACTCAGCACAAGGGCCACTAACTACAGAATATGCAGTATAATGGCCAGTTACAGGGCACATAGTACAAGGATTGTGAAGTACAAGGCAAGCAGCACAAGGACCAGAGCCTACGAGCCACTAACTAGAAGATAGGCAATGCAAGGGTAACTAACTGGAGGGCATGCAGCATATGGACAAGTACAGGAAAAACAAGAGAAAGTCAGGACATACCACTTAATGGCCTGTTACAAGGTATCAAGGCATGCAGTCCATGGGTCATTAGCTGTAGTGCATGTAGCAGGGGTCACTGATTACAAGGTGTGCATCACAATGGTAACTAATGGGTACATAACAGAAGGGCATTACTTGCATGACATGCAAGTACAAAGTTCTCTAATTAAAGGGCATGCAGTGTAAGGACCTCTATGTATAGATCATGCTACATAGAGGCCATTAACTACAAGGAATGCAGTCCAAGGTTCATTAACTTAAGGGCCAATAACTACTAGGCATGCAGCACAAGGGCCCTGAATTACAGGACATGTAAAACAATGAACATTAACTAACAGCCATTAATGAAAATGTACCATATAGACCAGTTATTAAACGCCATTAACTACAAGAGCTGAGAGTTACAGGATATACAATCCAAGAGCCACAAGTTATGTGGAGTGCAGCTCAAGTTCAATAATTACAGGGTATGAAATGCAAAGATCGCAAACAAAAAAGCACACAGCACAAAAGGTCCAGTAACTATTGGGCATGTAACACATGGGTTATTAACTTCAAGGCATGTATTGCAAAGGCCAGTAACTACAGAGCATATAGCAGATGGACCCTCAACTAAATGCACGTAACAAAAGGGCCGAAAACCAAAGAGCATGTCATTCAGAGTTCAAAGCCTGAAGGATCCTAAAAGCAAGACATACAACACAAGAGCCACTAACTACAGGGCATGCATCACATGGGTCACTAAAGGGCACATCCCAGAACTCTCAGCTGAAGCACACACAAATCATGGGTAGCAGTGCAAGGGTTGCTAAGCTAGACAGCATTCAGCTGACAAGTATCAGTCACTAAGGGACATTAATTACTTGGAAGAGTAGACACTAACTTCAAAGCATGAAGTGCAAAGGTTACTAACTGCAGACTATGCAGTGCAGCAGATACTAATTTCAGGATGTGTAGCTCAAAGGCCTGCAACTAAGGTCACTAACTGCAAGTCACATAACAGGAAGGTCAAGATTATTTTGGTAGGAAGTTAATGACTGACTGCTTTTGATTGTAAGGGGATCTTATTACATAATGTTGTGTAATATATCTGTCACTCTTTTGCATGACTGATACTTTTATAGTATTAAGTTCCCAACTGTGATGATAGCTCCACCAGTGAGACATTCCAGGCATAGGCTATCAAATAGAATCAGATCCGGCATTGCCTTATAGATAGTGTTGGTTGGTGACTTTAAGAAATGAGGCTGCAGAAAGCAACTGCAAGGACATGGATAATTGGAATAGGGTGGGACTCTATTACGAAGGTCAACAGCCATTATTTGTGATCTAACAACAGATGATATCAGTTACTCTTACCCACAGACTGCCTTAGTACCCACTCATTATAATCATTTTATGGACGATACATCTCACCAATCTGATTACATTCGATAAAGGCAGTCTTACGTTAAATGGAGCCCTATGCAAAAGACTGCATGGGTTCATCCCCCTAGCATACTGTTCTCCCCTGCAGTTCCCCAGTGCCCATCACCTGACCCTCCCTCCTGCATGAGGTTCCTAGCCCCTGCATACTGTTCTTCCTTGCATTTCCCCAGTGCCCATCCCCTGTCCCTCCCACTTGCATGGGTTCCTCCCCCTGGATACTGTTCTCCCCTGCACTTCCCCAGTGCCCATCCTCTGATCCTCCCTTCTGCATGGGTTCCTAGCCCCTGCATACTGTTCTCCCCTGTATTTCCCCAGTGCCCATCCCCTGTCCCTCCCACCTGCATGGGTTCCTTCCCCCTGCATACTGGTCTCCCCTGCACTTCCCCAGTGCCCATCCCCTGACCCTCCCTCCTGCATGGGTTCCTAGCCCCTGCATACTGTTCTCCCATGCATTTACCCAGTGCCCATCCCCTGTCCCTCCCTCCTGCATGGGTTCCTCCCCCACATACTTGTCTCACCTGCACTTCCCCAGTGCCCATCCCCTGTCCCTCCCTCCTGCATTGGTTCCTCCCCCCTACATACTGTTCTCCCACTGTACTTCCCCTGTGCCCATCCCCTGTTCCTCCTTCCTGCATGGGCTCCTCCCCCCTACATACTGTTGTCCCCTGCACTTTCCCAGTGCCCAGCTCCTGTCCATCCCTCTTGTCCCATACCATCCAGATGCATCAGTTTTTGTTTTTTCAGTTTGTCTTGATTTTTGGTTTTCTCATACATCCTTTTAACATACCATAATCAACTGAGACTTCACTGTAATAAGTGTAGAGTAAGTAACTGAATTAAGCTGAGGAAACCACAGGGTTCTAGAAGCTTTGGTATGCATCTTAAGGGCTTTTAAATAACCTTTTCATCCGATGATGGCCTAAAAAGAACATTTTTGGAAAGAAATTCAGTCATTTTTTTTTCTTTTAAGGAAAAATAGTTCTTTCTAAAGCTTAATGATCATAGCTAATAAAATAGTAGCTCCCAGTAAACTGAGATGACAAATTGTAAGGCTATGTAAATCCTGTCTGGGAATAGTGCCTGCCTCAATACCCCTCTAAAAAGATAATCTTTGTGCCCCTCTGGTGTTAGATTAAAATGAAAGTAGAATTACAAATGGCCACAGACATGATTATATACCAGAGTGTCTTTGAGAGGAAATCTGAGTACCTGGAAAAAAATACACACAGACAGGGAGTACCTCTTAACTTCTTAACTAAAGAGTCAAGATAAAAGCTTAAAAACAAATAAATAAATAGTTAAATAAATAAAATAAAATAAAAAACAATGGGGAGCAAAGGACCAAAAGGAAGGACAGATATTGCCCTTTAGTAAAAAATATGGTATAACAACAGGGTTTGCATTAACATCCTTTTCCTGAAGGCTATTTAGTCTGAAACTCCAGAAACTGTCATTATTCACTGACTCCAGTCCTTACTGAGTTATCAAAAAAAACACACACAAACATTATGAGGAAGAGACTAAAATATGAGGCAAAATCAGACATTTTGCAAAAGCAGGGACAGCTGAGAGCAACTATGCTCTCCAAGTATATATATATATATATATATATATATATATATATATATATATATATATACACACACACACACACACACACACACACACACACACACACACACACACACACGTATTATGCACACATCCATGCACACACAAGCACGTGCGCACACACACACACACACACACACACACACAAATAAGTATACTCCCATCAATTACAGCCTGATGTATGACTGTGCACCACAAAACTTTGATTGCGATCAAATGAATTAATAAATACATAAATAATTTGCATGTAGGAATATATTTTCTTAGCAAACTGCTCATAGAAATTAGTGTTAAGTGCACTGTCTTACCTCTTTGTTAAAGAATCAAGGGAAAACTAAAAAATATGAGATAAAGTACTGAAATCGGAATATACAGATATTGCTCTCACATACTTACAAAATTGTTAAAATAACAGGCATTGCATCATTATGTTTTTTTTTTCACTGCAGCTCAAATGTCTGTCATTATTTAATAACAGTCCTTATTCATTGCTAAAAAAGTTAGAAGAAACAGATCAAAATATGACAAAAATTCAGAAACATTCTGCAAAATCAGGGACAGTTGAAAGCATCTACACCCCCTCACACACAATCAAATGAATGAATAAATACACAATAACCTATTAATTTATTTCAGCGTTCTGCTGTCAGAAACATATAGTGTAACCCAAATCCCTCTCTACATACATTCACACACAAACACACACACACACACACATGCACACACAGACATACAAATATCCATCAACAGCCCCAGTGTTGGCTCAAAATCTAATCTTGTTTTGTCCCTTTTAGTCCCTCTTATTGATTTATGGAGAAAAAGTGAATTGCACATAATAACTTTTTAAAGTTCTTACTTTTAAAAGTGTCCATAATTGGTCTTGCCCTTAGAGTATGTATCATTTTGTTCTTGGCTTGTAGCATGCATAATTCTTGTGAAGATCAGTGAATTAATAAAATGTTCCAAACCTTGTAAATTCAGGTCACCTTCTACTTACCTTTTCCTTCCCTTTGTTTCCTAGCTGCCTTTATCACCTGAAGTAACCTGAACCCATATGAAGTAGCTCTTGCCGAATCATACAGCAGCCAAGTCAGCCTCCTCTGAAGGAGTGCAGGAGGACATGATAATTTATTGGATGGTTTTTGAACTCTACACATTCACAGATGTATGACTGAAGTACTGATTACACCAAATGACAATGATGAAATTTCATATGTTTTAAGTATAAGAATAAAATAATAATAATAATTAAAAATGTTTGAGCTATGGTTTTGTAGGAAGGGCTGCAGCCCAGCAGCCATTACCATCAGCTGCCCCTGCTTATAGATCAAGCAGTAGTCACCTCTAAGCAATACATAAGAAACATAATATAACGACAATTCTTGGAAGCTTTACAAATAGTTTAGGTTTCTGGTAAGGAATGTACAATTTCACGTTCTTGCAGATGGCTTATTCAAAGATTACAAAACACTGCAATGTATTCACTAATGGAATGAATCAGTGAGAGGTATAAAGTGGTACGGTGATGTTCCTGAAGTGACTAGACATGGTCTTTAGAATTAGATGAGCTACAAACTATGCTTTTTTGACTTTGGTAAATATACACTGATCATATCTTTAATGACACCTTTTGTTACGCTTTGATAATTTATTTTGCAATCATTATCCCCTCAAGCCACACGCTCTAGGGATCTAAACCTCACCACAACAATAAATAGGACATGCTGGAGGGATAGATTCCTGTCCCAGAGACTTCTCATGCTTTGGAACAAGATCCCAATCTACATTAGGCAGAGCTCCTCGCTAACACTCTTCAAAAGAAACCTTGATGAATGGATAGGAAACAGAAAGTTTGCCTCGGGGATCACTTCAGTGACTCTGCTGGACAGAGGCACAGGGAACTAATCTAAGGGGGTGGCGAAAGCCAACACATTCTGGCTAGGCTTATAAATGCCTTTGGGCAGATAGCCTAGTACCTACCTATGAACCTATAATGTATGTCCTTTTTTGCCAAGCACCATGAAATGGCATTTACCAACGTTAAATGTGAGGTCATTGCTACTTCATCATGTGTGTATTTTTGTAGACCATCTTGGACATTGTCTGCATGTTTTGTTGGTGATTGGCAGTTTCATGCAGAAGACTAAGACTACAAGCTAGAAGTAAATTTCATCCTTTAGATCTGGGTTTGAGTCTCTCAGTTTCCATTTGTTTTTCTGCCTCAGAACAATTCATTTTACCAGACAGTGTTCTTAGATAATCTCTGAAAAGAAGTTTGTACCTAGCAGGTTTACATGGTTAATAAATAATTCAAAATTCCCCAGTGGGTTTCCCTAGTGAATAAATGACAAAAAAAGAAGTGTGTTGTAAATAAATAAATAATAATGAGTGTTTGTACAGTTAGCAAGTAAATTAAAAAATAGTAAGTCTCTTATCCAATTTACAGATATCTTGTTGGGGAATCCATAGCCCATTTCTTACTTTTATATCAAAAAAAAAGAAATGCCCAAAATAGCAGTGACCCAAATATGGATCCCTATGGGACACCCTTTGGTAATTCAGCCCAGGATAGACAAACAACTCCACATCTTGACTTGCATGTTGTTGCTTAGCTACTGTTTTGCCCATTGAATAGTGTACGAATTCCCATTTGATACTTCTGATTTGTCAATCGTTCTGTTATGTGGCTCTGAATGGATTAACAAGGTTGCAATAAATAGTATGCATTATTAGCCATTCATCAAGTGCTGCTGATACTGCTTCAAAGACTGCCATAAGATTCAAGAAACCAAGATCTCCTCTTAACAAACCCAGCGTGCTCCGTACCCAACAGAAACAGCTCCCCTGTGTTATTGGGATTCTTAACTCGACCTTCAGGGAATACTTGTCAGGATGATGGGTTTAAGTTGTTTGGGTTTAATATCCCCCTCCCACCATTTGTGAGCTGATGTCCCTACAGCTTGTCACCATAGGTCATACATATATCATACCTCTCAACTGTACAGGTTTTTGCAGTGTCCAGATTTTTGCTCATGTTTTTGGTGTGTTTCCCCTAAAATCTGTCCCTTTCTGGCAAATAGCTGGGGATTGGAGTAATTAAATAATGACAAACATTTAAGACTCCACATCCTTTGGAAAATTCATGCTAATGCAAAACCTATTATTCTATTAACTTTCTAAGTTTGTAAGAGCAATATTTAAAATCTGTCCTATTTGTCCCCCCATCATTTTAGGCTTTGTCCAGAAGTTGAGAGGTATTCACATGCTACAACATATTATGTAACATGACTGATGTGGGTTTAGTCAGGAATTTCTTGATTTTGTATGGGAAACTAATAGGTTTGTTGTCTGGTCCCATAGATCTTGAGTTATTAATTTTATTTATGACAATAGTTATCTTGTCTATAGTCGTCTATAGGATGTGTTCTCCTGTCTTTATAACACTTTGAAATACACCTTTGCTTATTGTGAAGTTTGCACAAAACTTTTTTGCAAGCTCATTTGTCATGCGCCTGGGTATTTATTTAAGTATGCATGCTGTCTCCCTATTGAAATTTCAGTGCTCAAAACACCAAGTGCCAAGCTGAAAAAAAGACCAAATACCTAAGAAAAGAGTGACTCTCAAAGATCACTCTTCTCCTTAAATGTCATTTTTGCAGGGGAGCAAGCCTCCCTGCACCTCTGATGTAGGGGGGCAAACCCCCCCACTCCAGACATATATATATATATATATATATATATATATATATATATATATATATATATACCAACTCCAATATTGCTATACTTCAGAGAAAAGTAAGTATTCTGTGACTTAGCATGTGTATGTTTGTTTTTCTGCCATTTAGTCTCTGTGTTTTGGGACTTGCTGTAGTGGGTTCCACCATTTCAAATTGTGGCCATGCATGTGCATATGCATGTATGTATGCTTATGCATTTATTAACTTTGTTAATTGGGTGTGTGGTGTAGTTCTAAGACCATTTCAGTCATGTCCCAGACCAGTTAGACAGTTACTGATTTCAACAAGCAGTTACCATTTTGTGATATGGAACAAAACAGTGAATATAACGTGCACATTTACAGAGACAAGAAGCACAAAAAAAAGGTACAAATAAAGACAGCAGAGATGGTTGCAATTCAGCAGTGCTTCACAATTTATAGAGTTTAACAAAAAGTTTACAGAAACAAGAAATATTTGATAATAATGTATAGTAATGAATCTTTAACCAACATCAGCACTTATCATTCCTATGTACATATTCGTGACAGTCGAAGTAGGTTACGGCAGGAAGCAAGGTGGTCTGTGTATGAGTCAGCTGTTTGATATCATGTTTAGCTTGTGTCGAAACAGGGACATTTGTATTCATTATTAAGAGATTGAAGTAGCTGTGTTTTTGAATGTGCTTTAATACTTGTTTTAATTTTGCAAAATACTGCTTTCCTCCTTATTGTTCATTTTCTTCCATGCACTGCATTCCTCAAACTTGGTGTCCCTCTATGACTTTAGCAGCCATTCAATAGTTATATTTTCCATCTAAATTCAGTCTACCTAATACAGCCAGCATAGCCCGAATGAATGTTTACAGTTGCACCTTCATCCACCCTTACACTTTTACATCAGCGTTCCTTTTACTCAGACTATTTACAGTATGTACAAAATCAATATAATGTTTCTGTTCTAATGCCCCGGTGACGATCCTGTCATCATACCTCCCTCCCTTATTATTTTCCCCTTTTCCTTTCCATGTACCTTAACCATGATAGCCAACACATAAAATGATCTTCTTTGTTTTCTTTAATCCTTCCCCCTTTCAAACTGTATCTACTAATTCCTTTACTTTCTCAATAGTTGGATTTTCCTCTCACTTCCATTTTCTAGTAATTGCTTTCTTTGCCATTAATAAAATTACCCACTTTAACTCCCTTACCCATATTATTTGATATCCTTTCTGTTCTATTCCAAAAATATCTTGTAGAATCAAGCATAGTCATCTGTCCCATTTACCTCTTCTGTCAACTTCTGCAAATCTTTCCTAAGATTATCTAAACCCTACACTGTCAACATATATAAAACCAATAACCCAGCTGTTTCCCTGTACATCCCCAGCAGCTACTGGTTATTGCTGGAAAAATCCTTTGTAACTGGACTATATTCAACATTAAGTACATTTGAGGCAGTTTGCACATATCCCAGTTTTACTTCGGTTTGTTTCTGTAGCTTCAGGATCTATAACTGTTTGCTCCACTATCACACTTGCTACAGTAGTCTGGCATTCAGTACAGTTTTGTTCAATTGCTGCATTCAGAACCCAAATCCCTTTGCTGCTCACTGTTTCAGTCAACTCTCACTGTTTTGCTTGAGGGAATTATTTTTTATTGATAAGACTTAAAGCAGTGTGATGTTCTTGCATCAGTTCAGCATAAGAGGCAAGGATTAGCAGACACTGTTTTAATTTACTGTTTGCTTCCTCAGAAATTGCTTTGAATTTTGCTGTGCATAACAAGCTATGATTAAAATACTGTTTTGGTTTACTGTTTGCGTCCTACAAAGATTTCATTTAAATTTTATTTTTAGCCTCTAGATTTTTACACATAGCAGTTACTTGAGTAATCACATCATAACTCTTTATCCATCTTGCAATGCAACTTTCCTTTCTTCCTGCAGCATATTAACAATAAGTTTATAGGTTCATAAGCTCTTACTAAGCTACTGATCTGTGAGGATTTTATGAAGCCTAGCCTTATATTCCCATAGTATATTTTAGCTGTTATGTTTTGTGTACAAATAACCCAGAGATGGTACAACAGAATATGCTGGGACATTTATATGTTGCCCCTATCCATTAAAGACAAAGGTGTTAAACTGTGGATGAATTTGTGCTTACCATCCATTTATCAAAATTATGTTTGAAAAGAGAAAGAGAAGTACTTTATGAGGAGTGGACGACGGTTTCACTTAAACAGAATTCTCAATGATGCATGCCTATCCCGTCAATATATTTTATTTATATTGCAAAATAGATTAAGGTCCCTTGGACAGGTGTCACTATTAGACTTGCAAATGTATAATAGGTCTGAGAGGATATGGTCTGTTGAGGCTATATACGCAAGGCAGAGATCACCTTCCAGTAGCTTGCATGATACCAAGAAGAGAGACAAGGCTTTGAGATGGTCTGCATAGTTTTTTATTATTTAGTCTCTTGATTTTCTGAGTGAAGTAGCGTTGTGGTCATTCCATTTGTGCCAAGTGTTTGGACACATAGATACTGAAAGGGGCATTGTACTCAATGGTCAGCCTAATGAGTGCTGAGTACAAAAGAATGATTATATCCCTGGACCTGGACACTTTTTTTTGGATATAACTGTTTGACGAAGAAGGACTTCATTACAATAGTGGATACATGTCAATTAAAGCACAGTGCACAGTCAGCATTGGTTCCCACATCCCTCACTATGGGAACAATTTTCAGGGGTGTGTTGTCAATGAAATAGTTACAAGGGGAGTCAAGCTGGCTGAGGGTGAGGGATACAAGCTTACATGTTTATGACCTTTACTTTTAGTCCTTAGTTTTTGACACCCACT